>NC_058052.1:29209232-29321732 GCF_020085105.1 Siniperca chuatsi
AGAGGGACTGAAGGACAGACAGAAGGACAGACAGACAGACGATCTGAGGGACAGACAGACTGACGATCTGAGGGACAGAGACTGACAGAAGGACAGACAGACAACAGACAGACTGAAAGACAGACAGAGAGACGACAGACGATCAGAGGGACTGAAGGACAGACAGAGACGACAGACTGAAAGACAGACGATCAGAGGGACAGACAGAGACAGACAGATGGTCAGAGGGACAGACAGACGACAGACGATCAGAGGGACTGAAGGACAGACAGAGACAGACAGACAGACAGACAGAGAGACGACAGACAGACAGATGGTCAGAGGGACAGACAGACAGACTGAAGGACAGACAGAGACAGACAGACAGACAGACAGGAGCAGAGAGACGACAGACAGACAGATGGTCAGAGGGACAGACAGACAGACTGAAGGACAGACAGACAGACAGACAGAGAGACGACAGACAGACAGATGGTCAGAGGGACAGACAGACAGACTGAAGGACAGACAGAGACAGACAGACAGACAGACAGAGAGACGACAGACAGACAGATGGTCAGAGGGACAGACAGACAGACTGAAGGACAGACAGAGACAGACAGACAGACAGACAGAGAGAGACGACAGACAGACAGATGGTCAGAGGGACAGACAGACAGACTGAAGGACAGACAGACGACAGACAGACAGACAGACAGATGGTCAGAGGGACAGACAGACAGACTGAAGGACAGACAGACGACAGACAGACAGACAGACGTGTCTGTACCTGTTTGACTTTGGCCACGTCTCTGATGAAAGTTTCATCGTCGACAAACTGGAGGATTTTCTTCAGCTGGTGCAGATCAGTGAGGAAGTCTTCTCCGATCCTCTGCAGGAACAACAGCTGATTAACACCAACACAGCTGGAACGATTCATCGATTAATCAATTAGTCGATTATTATTGACAAATTTCAGAACTATCCTGATTGTCACTTCATCGTTTCACGTTTCTTCTCTCGCTAAACTGTCAAACATGAACTAGTTCCAGTTTAGGGAGATTGTGGCGGTATTTTTCAATATCAACTGAAATTCTATCATCCAGATAATGATTAGATCGCAGATGAATCGATGTGTTAAATCACGGATCAAATCAAAGTAAGCGAGAACAGGTGTGTCCCAGGTGTGTGTGTGTACCTCAGCGATGATGTCAGCCAGGCCGGGGTTACACAGCAGCAGCCAGCGGCGAGGAGTGATGCCGTTAGTTTTATTCTGAAACTTCTCTGGATCCACTTCATGGAAGTCTTTAAACCTGCGGCGGAAACAGTCCTCAGGTCAGATCACTGGACTCTGAGTCCAGATTCAGCTGGACTCAAACATTAAGAGAATCTAGACTTCCTGTGTGCAATTAAAGGCGGATCCTCAGTGTGTGACGTGTGTCGGCCTGTGCTCTGATTGGCTGTTTCCTGGACTCACACGGCGTTCTTGACGATGTCCGAGTGAATCTGAGCGACTCCGTTGACGGCGTGAGATCCGACCACGCACAGGTGAGCCATGTTGATCCTCTTCGGCTCGCCCTCCTCGATCAGAGACATCCGACGCAGACGATCCGTGTCGCCGGGGAACATGGCCGCCATCCTCTGGCAGAGACAATAAAACACTTGTTTATTTCTACGCAGACGCCGAGGTCGACCCCGACTCACTCAGAAGTTCTTAGCAGAAGCCGCTTGAGTCAGTGTCTCGTGTTTATTTGTGCCGCAGTCGAGTAGAAACAGTATCTTGCTTTAAGGTTTGTGTATTTACGAAGCAGAGTCCAGTAGAGTCCAGCAGAGTCCAGTAGAGTCCAGCAGAGTCCAGCAGAGTCTTGTATGAGGTGTCTGTATTGTTGTTGTAGCGCTCAGTAAAACTCAGTAGTCTCACATCCAGGTGTGTGAATGAGTCAGGCGAGTCCTTTGCTGTGGTGGTTGTGCGTTTGCTGCGTCGAGGTCAGTAGAGTTTGTGTATTCTACGTTTTTCAGTAGAGTGAAACAGTAGAGTCTTGTGTTCAGGTGTGTGTTTTGGCAGCAGAGTCCAGCAGAGTCTTACCTCCAGGTGTCTCTGGTTGATGTCGTAGATGATCAGCAGGTGTCGAGGCAGCAGATGTTCGAACAGGGACACCGGCCAGCGCTCCAACGCCTCGGGCAGCACCGTGTGGTTGGTGTACGCACAGGTACGACAGGTGATGTCCCACGCCTGGACACACACACACACAGTCAACTTTTAAACCGACACGAACAAGAAGTCTTTAAAGGCCGCGCGATCTGTCAAACTCCGTCAGCTTTAATCTGATAAACTGAACAGAAAGTAGATCTGAGTAGAACTCTGTTAACTCGAATGCCGTCCAGATGTCTCTATTTGTTAGTAGAAGAAGAAAGGCGTCTGTTTGTGCTGCAGAGTCGAGTAGAAACAGTAGAATCTCGCTTTAAGGTATTTATAAAGTAGAGCTCAGTAGCTGGTCACAGCTAGAGACGAGTCCGCGTCAGACCTTGTCCCAGTCCAGCTTCTCGATGTCCACCAGGATCCTCATCAGTTCAGGGATGGCCAGAGCCGGGTGGGTGTCGTTCAGCTGGATCGCCACCTGACAGGAAGCACAGGAGTCACCACCACAGAAGAAGAAACTGCCTTCAAAGGCTGAATATCAGCCTGTGAACATTTCTATAATCAGTGAGGTGACTCAGAGCCCGACTGAACCCTGATGCAGGACAGTCTGCGCAGAGACACGCTGCAGGACTCGGTCCGTCGCTGGTTTTCTCACCTTATCAGGAAAAGTGTCGAAGGACGTCCTGACCGGGTCTCTGCAGCCGAACTTGGAGGATTTGAACCTGCGGATGATGTCCTGCAGCGTCGCCGCGACCACGAAGTACTCCTGCTTCAGACGCAGCTCCTTCCCCTCAAAAAACTACACACAAGCAGTTTTACTACATTTTACAGATTCTTTATCATCAACTGCGACTCATTATTTTAAAGTTCCTAAACTTTGAAAAGCTGCTGTTTAGTGGTGAAAGTAATTTTCTCTGAAGAGTAAAGTCAGACGTTTCTTCTTGAAAATCTGGATTCAAAGGTTTCCTGCAGATCTGCCGTAAAAGTCCTGCATTCGAAACTTTACTTAAGTAAAAGTATAAAAGTATGAGCAGTGAAATCCTCAAGTGAAGTACAAGTACCTGAAAGCTGTACTCACGTTGTCGTTGGGGTAGAGGACTCGGGAGATGTTTTCCGCCAGGTTTCTGTCCAGAACAGCTTCAATATAATCTCCAACATTAACTGTGAGGCAGAGACTCAGAGTCACGACCTGCAGGATCTGGTTCACGGGCTCACCAGCTTCATGACGCTGGTTATCAACTGGATCTGTTAACTCCGTTACTGATCAGTTCATTTCAGCCAAACACAGGCATGAAGTACTACAAGAATATTCAGGAAGCTCAAATATATCAAATATAATCACACAAACAAACACACGAGGAATAATCTCCAATTATTAACAGCGAGGCGATAAATAAGTGTGGGAATTATTATATATGATTATATACATTATATATACTTCTTAAATATTGTTTAAAAGAACAGCAGTCTGGTGCGAGACAAGAACATTATGGCAGGTAAAACAATAAAAACATCTCTGTTGCTTTTAACAACTCATCACTTTATTATAAAGTCAGGACTTTTTACCGTGGTGATCTGCCCCAGTTACCGTGGTGATCTGCCCCAGTTACCGTGGTGATATGCCCCAGTTACCGTGGTGATCTGCCCCAGTTACCGTGGTGATCTACCCCAGTTACCGTGGTGATATGCCTCAGTTACCGTGATGATATGCCTCAGTTACCGTGGTGATCTGCCCCAGTTACCGTGGTGATCTGCCCCAGTTACCGTAGTGATCTGCCCCAGTTACCGTGGTGATCTGCCCCAGTTACCGTGGTGATCTACCCCAGTTACCGTGGTCATCTGCCCCAGTTACCGTGGTGATCTGCCCCAGTTACCGTAGTGATCTGCCCCAGTTACCGTGGTGATATGCCCCAGTTACCGTGGTGATCTGCCCCAGTTACCGTGGTGATATGCCCCAGTTACCGTGGTCATACTGTTTGTTGTTGTAGTTTCTCACAGCCGCCACTAGGAGTCTCTGCACAGCTGTGACTCACTGATCTGTGCTGTTATTTATTATCATGAAGAAGAATCAGACGCACAGTTCTGCAGTTTGAAGTCGTTCGGAGCTTTAGCCGACCACAGTCTCATCGTGTTCACCGTGTTGTTATGGTAACCAGGAACCGGAGTGTCATAGGGCATCGCCAACACCACCTGCACAGGTACACACACACACACACACAGTGGTACAAGTATTCAGAACCGGTTGGAGGTCCAAGTGTTTCACAGCTGGAGGATGATCAGCAGAAATATTGATTTATCCCGACCAGCAGTCCTTATCAATGGCTTATAATCGACCTATAAAGCATCAATAAACACTTTGATGACTTTACTGAAGACATTGTGTCATTCTAAACATTTAGAAAGTTTAAGTAGCAGTTAAAGTTTGTATCTGAACTATTTTATGAACCAAAAGCTGCAACTAACAATCCATCAGTTAAACGGCTGATTACTTTCTCAGTTCACCGATTAATCGTTAAGTCTACAACAACGTCACAAAATCAGAAACGTCACAAGGCAAATCCTCAAACTGGAGGAACTGGAAGCATCAGACGCCAAATCAGTTTGTGTCGATCGATAAGCAGTTTAAGAAGATGATCATATTTCTGATTGATCGATCAGCTGACGCATGCGTCGGCCTCTGACCTGCGTGTGGACCCACTTCCCTCCGCCCTCGGTGTTCTCCACTCGGCCGTAGAAGTGAACCGGCAGCAAGTACTCCGGTCTGGCCTTCTCCCAGGGGTTCCCGTACCTCAGCCAATCATCTGCCTCCTCCACCTGAGGGGGGCGGAGCAACAAGTCAACCAATTACACACACCCCCTGCACACCTCGTGCGCGCGTGTGCGTGCTTGTACCTGCCATCCGTCGCGGATCTTCTGGTTGAAGATGCCGAACTCGTACCGGATCCCGTAACCGTACGCCGCGAGGCCGAGCGTCGCCATGGAGTCCAGGAAACACGCTGAAAGCGAGGAGATCTGGTTCAGCACACAGTCCTCCTCTCACCTGCAGAGCTGTCTGCGTCCCTGCATCTGCAAAACTCAACAACCCCGACCCGGTTCCTGGAGGTCTTCCTCGGGTCTGCTGCGAGCAGCTTCACGTGGGAACTACTTTCTCTCCGCAGATGGTTCCCACGTGAAGCTGCGGACGCCTCCAGAGCTCCGCTCTGCAGGTGAGAAACAGCTACAGGTGAGAGGGGGCGCGCGCGTGTCTGTGATTTTGGGGCGACCTGTCCCTTTAAGGTCAGGACGTGTTAGTAATGGTCCTCACAAGTATAGAAGTACAAAATGAGAAAGTGGACCTGCCAGTCGTCCCAGTCCGCCGTTCCCAGACCAGCGTCCTCCTCCATCTCCTCCAGCTCCTCCATGTCCAACCCCAACTACACACACACACACACACACACACACACACACACACACACAGCTGTCATCAGTGTGTTTGGACGTGCGACTTCCTGTTTGTGGTGCAACAATGAGGAAGTTGAAACTGTCAGAGTTTAAAAGTTTCATGTTCAGTAAAACAGCTGACTCGACTTCTTTACGTCATATGACGCGCGCCCCAGGTGTGCCGTTACCTGGTAGACGGCCTCGTCGCAGGCGTTCCGCAGGCCCAGGTTGATCATGGTGTTCTGCAGCGTCCTGCCCATGTAGAACTCCAGGGACAGGTAGTAGACCCTCTGAGGACAGACAGCACAGCAGCGGCTTCATCTCGGCTACACCTCACCGTCCACAGCTTCACCTACGTCACTGACCAACACCTGACGGATGAAGGACTCTCAGTCGTACTTCTTCCACGACTTCTCGTGGAGGCCCCCCAGGTAAAATCTAGACTTTGTTAAGTAAACGCTACATGGGGGGGTCTCCTCTTCGCTCCTGCTGTGCTGTGTGAGGCTCAGGTATCAGGTGAGACACTGACACATCTGGAACACCTGCGTGTATCGAGCAGCTGTTTTCATGCATCATGTACTAAATAATAATAACAATCAAGACCAAATACATTCAACACTAATATTTTAAACTTGATTCGACGTATTAAACTGCCAGGTGACTGAATATAATCAGGCCCACCTCTGTCCTAATGAGAGAACTGGGCCAAGAGAAGGTCATGGAGAATGTCACGCCAAACTCCGATTAAAAATACGACGATTTACTGTTGGCTCAATGCATGCGACTGAAAAACACAACGTTTAATATCTTTTTCACATTGATGCGAGCTTCTGCTCATATCGGCGTATGAATAATACACCAAACATTACTACACTTTGCCGAAATCAGTTTAATACCTGGTCCGCGCTGCTATCTACTGCCCGCTGCAGGGTCTTCGGGCTGTAAGAAACACAGTTTTCAAACTTAATTTCTTATTAAATTCAGTAGCGTTCGGAGGTTAAATGTATGCCGAACTTGTGTCTGATACCTCATCATCCTAAACGGAAATGGCTTGTTTGTTTTCCGCCGCTGCTACTTATGCAGATAATGAGCGACATTTAAAAACGACACATCGTTCAGTGGAGTTCGGCGCATTTTCTCCCGGTGGGGGAACCTGCTGCGGGCTTGTGCCGCTCCTACCTTGGGGTCCTTCTCGTAGTAGTACTGCTGGGTGCGGATCCAGCGGCCCACCAGGTGGTCCCGGACGGTGTGGGCCAGGGCGAAGTAGTAGTCCCGGGGAGTCGCCACGTTCCGGTCCTTCACCAGAGTGAAGTGAAGGTGTCGGTTAAAACCCCGCTTGATCTCCACCACGTCCCCGAGCCCGGCGATGCCCCGGACGCTGATCTGCTTCCGCTTCTCCTGGTCGGTCAGCGGCGCCGCCATGTTTCCACACCAACAGCCGGGGAGAGGAGGGCAGAGCTCGGGCTGCTCGGCGCAGATGATCCGCACGGAGGGAAGCGCACCTGGCAGGTAGAGCTCACGCGCTGCCCCGCCCACTCTGAAAACTCGGACAGCTGGGACGTTTCTGATGGGGGCGGGGCCTAGAGAGGCAGAGGGCGGGGCCAGACGTCTCACTCCGCCAACATTTCAAGAACCGCCTCAAAGCTTCAGTTTGCACCACGTGAACCAAAAGAAAAGGTGATCAGTTCTATCAGAGTATATTGATTGATCGCTGTGTTGCTGACTGATATTGTATATTTTAGATTTTCATACAAAATAAAGTGTTAATGTTTTGACATGCAGAGGCACAAAGTGAAGTAAAAGAAATGTTGTTTTTTTTACCTGAAAAACTATTTTGATGTTTTCCAGCCCTGAGTAATGTCTGCAGGTACTGTCAGGTCTGCAAGAAGCCTGAGGAGCCAAACCCAGGGCAAACACTTCTCCGTTGTCTCACTTGTGTTCCGATAAAGAAGCAAATTCATCAAATTCGGGTTAAAAACAACATTTGGAAACAAAGAATCCGATCAGAGCGGATCGATCATCTGCAAACAACTGGGTGGATAAAACGTAGTGACTCATCTTCTGCACAAACCATCTTTGACTGCCTGCGTCCTGACGTCACCGCGCAGCGTCAGCCAACTCGGCTGGTATTTCCGGGTTTCAGAATAAAACGCCTCCAGTCAGAGAAGCGAGGGTTTGTGTTTCGGGCTCCTCGTGAGGTCTGATGCGTCTGCTGGGCTCAGGTGAGTCAAACCGCTTCAGGTGACTTTCACGTGTCGTTTAATGCGTTCTCTGCGCGGGAAAAACTGCGGTTTGGCTTCCGTTTGTCAGAGTTGTGTTGAAGTTTAAACTGTGTGTCTCTGTAGCGTGCGTCTGTCTGTCTGTCTGTCTGAACCCGCCCGAGCCTCCAGTACCTGAACCCGGTCCACCTCCAGCAGGTCCAGACCAGCAGGTAAAAGAGTCTTTGTGAGCCGGCTCTGGTTCCATCAGAGCAGCTGGTCTCTGAGAGACTAGCAGCTTCACTTTGGGGCTTTTATTTTGTAGTAAATGAACAATCAGCCTTAAACCACTCAGTAATCATTAGTCGATTAATCGAACTATTAGCTGGTGTTACTGGGTCACAGTGGAAACTCCGTACATTTACAGACCATGATGCATTGCTGCAATAAACCTTTTTCATTCCATGTTTTTAATTTCTCTTTTCAAGGTTTAATTGTGTCCATTTAAATAATGAAATGATTCTCTTACTGTCAGAGCTGAAACTATTGGTCGGTTTATTGATCAGCTGATCAACAGCAAAGTTTGAGTTGATTTTATCGTTTCGATCATTCTTTTAAGCAAAATGCCAAAAACTGAATGTTTCCTTTGATTCTCAAATGTAAATATTTATTTATATATGTGTGTGTGTGTGTAGATAGACATAAATCCAAACTAATTATAAACTGAGATTTACTTTAAAACGAGATGCAACGAGTTGGTGAAGTTACCCGCCTGTAACGCAGCCTGCGTTGACTCGTGTTTTGCAGGATGTCGACGACGTCTCAGAAGCACCGGGACTTCGTCGGCGAGCCGATGGGAGACAAACCCGTGACGGCTCTGTCGGGCATCGGGGAGATTCTGGGGAGGAAGCTGGAGCAGCAGGGCTTCGACAAGGTGCAGAAAACACACTTTAACACCTCAAACTGCTGCTTCTGCCATCCAGAGCGGCGTGTAGCGCCCCCTACAGGCTGCAGTGGCCACAGTCGCTATATGAACAAACTCATGACCATAAACCAGGACGTCGTCGCTGAAAATCTGCAGAGATTTGTGGACGTGTGCCTACTTTTAAAAGTCTCTGTGTTTGTTGAGAGGGCTGCAGACATAATGGCGGACCTCCACAGCTGACAGGAAGTCGCGTGATCTCAGCAGCGGTTGGTCCCCTTCGTGTCGTTTTTGCGTGAACATCTGCATCGCACGTGTGTGTGTAGGCGGCCGGGCCTCAGATTACTGTACAGAAACACGCGTCTAACTGAGCTAACTAGCTAACGGCAGCTACAGTTAGCAGCAGTTAGCGGTTACTTTAGCAACAAGTTAAGCCGTCTGTCCATCAGGAAACTCCGTAAATCGCCGAGCAGCTGGAGGACGTCGGCGGGAAAAACCAGAAAATATTTTCTCCATAAAATATGATTTCAGTTTCACCAAAATCAGCGAACAAAGCTATAAAGTTGTGTTTTGTACAGGAAGGCCCGCCACGCAAAAACCACCAACTTCCGCTGGAGACCACGTGATTTCCTGTTAACTGCACAGGTGCCTCTTGCACGTGCGCCTGCGGAGGTCCGCCATTTTGTCTGCAGCCAGGTACTCTTGTGTGTTTTCAGGCCTACGTGGTTCTGGGTCAGTTCCTGCTGCTGAAGAAAGACACGGAGATGTTCACCGAGTGGCTCAAAGACGCCAGCGGAGCGAACTCCCGTCAGGCCGGATCCTGCGCTCAGTGTCTGAAGGAGTGGTGTGACGCCTTCCTGTGAGACTCCGCCTCCTCGCCCGAGACCCCGCCGCTTCCTGTTCTTCCCCTGCTCGCTTACTTCCTGCGTCTGAAGCTACCATCAGAGCTAATAACCGTCTGTTTGGCCTAACGCCTCTCTGCTGCTGCTGTAAAATGTTTTCAGGTGAATTCATTAGCCTCCTTCCTGTTTTATAAGCTTGTTTCATTGGGGGAAGTTTACATGAATAAAAGCTTTGTGTCTGAACAGTTTGTTACGGCTGTGTTCTGCGATTTTAGCTTGTGACACAGTAAATAAATGTCTGCTTGTCACATTTTGTCAGATTAACCTGAAAGAAGTCGTATTTCATTCGGCATCCGGTATTTCACAAGAAAAAAAGCAGAAAACTGTAGAAAAGTAAGAAAAAGTCATTTTATTTAACAGCATCAGCACTTATATGTCTGCTAACATGCTAACTGTAGTCAGGGCAGTTCTGTTTCTACAGCCCAGAACCGGTTTAAGAGTTTTACGATCTGCCCAAAGTGCGACACCCTCGATTTCACGAAGCTACAAAGAGCAGCAGGACGTCGGACATTTTTAAGGACACCTGCTACAGGTGACGGTGTCACCGAGCTACGCAACAACTGCAGGAGTTCAGCTTCATGCAGGTGTGATTCAGCGCTCTGAGCGACACCTCAGATAAAACAATCGTCCCTGTGTTGACAGCTGGTCACACCTGGATGTAAATAAGGAGCTCTGTGTGTACTCGAGTACAAACATACCTGAAAGACGGTGTCGCCCTCATTCGTCCAGGAGTGTTGCATCGTAGAAAAGGTTTCAGTCGTAGTCGTCTGGACGCTGTTTTCAGAATCAAGACGTTTCGGCTCCCATCCGGAAGTCATTCTCAATTGTGAAAATGTTCTGAGAACTCAGAAATGTAAGCTACTCTGTGTTGCTTAAGCCCCGCCCTCAGGGAGGAGTCTACCTGAGTGTCTGCTGTTTACCTGCCTAGTTTCACCTGAAACTGACCTAATTGTTTCCATGATGGCCCAGTAATCAGAGCAATGTAGTTTATTCAATTCAGTGCAGTGAGGGAAAACTGCAAAGAACGGTACACAGGTGAGACCAAACAGCCACTTCACAAAAGACTTTATCAGCACAGACGACACGCTAACTCGGGATTACAGAGCGCCGTGCGTTTGCATCTGAAAGCTACAAACCGCACATTTGAAGACAGCGAGGTGAAGAGTCTCAGTAGAGAGAAGAGTTGGTTTGAAAGAGGAGTCAAAGAAGCCATTTTGTGAAAAAAGAAAACCCCTCTTTGAACAGAAATGGTGGTCTGAGATTCAATCTGCCCAAAGTTTACCACAGTGTATTAACACCGTGGTCAAGCCAATCACATGCTAATCAGGTACTTAACAGTGATGAGGGAGGTGCAGCCAGAAAACAATAGGCCTGATTACTGATTACTGGGCCATCTTGAAACTATTAGGTCAGTTTCAGGTGAAACTAGGCAGGTAAACAGCAGATACTCAGGTAGACTCCTTCCTGAGGGCGGGGCTTAAGCAACACAGAGTAGCTTAAATTTCTGAGTTCTCAGACCATTTTCACAATTGAGAATGACTTCCGGATGGGAGCCGAAACGTCTTGATTCTGAAAACAGCGTCCAGACGACTACGACTGAAACCTTTTCTACGATGCCTGAAAGATGCAAAACGAGGCGCCATGTTTTCTGTCTGAACACAAAACAAAACTGTACTAATGATGAACTAACAACATTAATGAAGGCTCAGGTGCATTTAGTTTCACCTCTTTGCTAAGAGTCAAAATGTTTGTTGTAAAAAAAAAAAAAAAAGTTCTATAGCTGAGCTTCAGGGTTCATTATTGATCTCTGAAATAACAGTTTGACAAAACATTATTTGCACAATTCTCATCTTTCTCTTGAGAATTTCTTATCAAACAGCAACTACACGACCTGAATCTGACTTTTTGACGAGTTTTACTACATAGAAATTTATTAAGGCATTAAAAAAAAGTATAATTTCTGTGAAAACAGCTTTTTAAATGTGCAGTAATGGCACTTACAGCTAGCCACAGCTAGCCTTAGCTAAAGCTAAAACCTAATATATTTGTGGAAAAACATCAGTTTTGATGAACTGAGATGGTCCTAAATGAAGTAAATGAAGCAGCAGTTAAATCCAATCACGACAGAGAATAAAAACCCAGCTAAACTACTGCTAAAGCTAACTAGCTTAGCATATCTCAGTAGCTGCCATCTCAGCTTCCGACACCTGTGGAATTCATGCTACCTTTAAATCACATATTTAAATGTCTATTTCAGTATAGATATTAAGAAGGACGGACAGACACAGCAAAACATTTAATTCCTATAAGATACATCGACTGTAAATAATCAAAATAAAGTTTTTTCTCGAACAAACAAGTTAAAATGGACAAGAAAGCTTTTATTAGCAGTTCATAGGTAAACATTACGTTATTACAACCTTTCTGTTTCACAGCCTCAAGACTTTAAACCCTTTTTTTTCTCAACTGCTTCTGTAGATATTATTATATTATTATTCACTGTGAGGATCTTTAGAGACGCAATGAATCGACTGCAGACTTTAAACCAACTTCAGAGTCTTTATTTTAGCTGTTTGACACCTGCAGGAGTTCAGAAACACATTCACGTCTGTTTATTGCAGATTTTGTACCCAACACACACACACAGTGTGACAGTCATTGACATAATGCCTTCCCCTCAACTTAACGTAACCGTAACCTGAACCCTAAAACCAAGTCTAAACCCTCGAAGAGCCGCCTGTCCCGCCCCCGTGTTACGAGTGTGCGTTCAGGTACGGGATAAAAGAACATGAAACGCACACACCAAGACATCCTTCGGAGCAGAAAACAATCGGACTCGCTGTCGACAGAAACAGGACGTATCAAGTTTAACATCATGAGGTCCGAGACGTGAACCGGGGTCACGGTTTCCTGGTTGAACTGGGACGGAGTGGCAGACCAGGTGTGGAGTGAAAACCCCGGGACGTGAGGTTTTACAGCACCTTTCCTCCGATTACCTGCGACAGGTTCACTGTTCCAGGAAACAGAGCGAGCTGCAGCACGAACGAACTACTCTCAGCGCGTCACGCTGAAATTAATCCGTTATGAACGTTCGTCTGCGTTTCTCCTTCAAGAGGATTTCGGAAACAAAAAATCTGAAAAAAACTTAATATTTTTGGCACAAACATCAGTTTCAAACATTCAAAATACAAATTATCAACAGATTCAATACAAAAATGTGCTGAAGTCGACCTTTAGAACCCGGATCCTTTAGAACAATCAACACGATGTAGAAGAAGTTAAATATATAAATGAGGATTTAAAGATTAAAGGAGGCGAAAACTTAAAACTCCTGAATGATTTCGTTGCTGCTGATGAATAAACCGGTTATTAACGTGCAGCTGGCAGCGTCTTACTGTGTCTGTTACTGTGTCTGTTACTGTGTGTGTGTCTGTTACTGTGTGTGTGTCTGTTACTGTGTCTGTTACTGTGTTACTGTGTGTGTGTGTGTCTGTTACTGTGTTACTGTGTGTGTGTGTGTGTTGTGTGTTACTGTGTTACTGTGTGTGTGTGTCTGTTACTGTGTGTGTGTCTGTTACTGTGTTACTGTGTGTGTGTGTCTGTTACTGTGTGTGTGTCTGTTACTGTGTCTGTTACTGTGTGTGTGTCTGTTACTGTGTTTGTTACTGTGTCTGTTACTGTGTTACTGTGTGTGTGTGTCTGTTACTGTGTGTGTGTGTGTCTGTTACTGTGTGTGTGTGTTACTCTGTTACTGTGTGTGTTACTGTGTCTGTTACTGTGTTACTGTGTGTGTGTGTCTGTTACTGTGTCTGTTACTGTGTGTGTGTCTGTGTGTGTGTTACTGTTAGTGTTACTGTGTCTGTTACTGTGTGTGTCTGTGTGTGTGTTACTGTTAGTGTTACTGTGTCTGTTAGTGTTACTGTGTCTGTTACTGTGTGTGTGTCTGTGTGTGTGTTACTGTTAGTGTTACTGTGTCTGTGTAGTGTTACTGTGTCTGTGTTACTGTGTGTGTTACTGTGTCTGTGTTTGTTACTGTGTCTGTGTTACTGTGTGTGTTACTGTGTTACTGTGTGTTACTGTGTATGTTACTGTGTCTGTGTTACTGTGTGTGTTACTGTGTTACTGTGTGTTACTGTGTTTGTTACTGTGTCTGTGTGTGTGTGTGTTACTGTGTGTGTGTGTGTTACTGTGTGTGTGTCTGTTACTGTGTGTGTGTGTGTGTTACTGTGTGTGTGTGTGTTACTGTGTCTGTTACTGTGTGTGTGTGTGTGTTACTGTGTGTGTGTGTTACTGTGTCTGTGTGTTACTGTGTTTGTTACTGTGTCTGTCTGTTACTGTGTTTGTTACTGTGTCTGTGTGTGTCTGTTACTGTGTTTGTTACTGTGTCTGTGTGTGTCTGTTACTGTGTTTGTGTGTGTGTTACTGTGTCTGTGTGTGTCTGTTACTGTGTTTGTTACTGTGTCTGTGTGTGTCTGTTACTGTGTGTGTTACTGTGTCTGTGTGTGTCTGTTACTGTGTGTGTTACTGTGTCTGTGTGTGTCTGTTACTGTGTTTGTTACTGTGTCTGTGTGTGTCTGTTACCGTGTGTGTGTGGAGTGTCTGTTACTGTGTTACCGTGTGTGCGTGTGTGTGTTACTGTGTGTGTGTGTGGAGTGTGTAGTGTGTGTGTGTGTGTGGAGTGTGTGTGTGTGTGTGTGTGTGTGGAGTGTGTAGAGTGTGTGTGTGTGTGGAGTGTGTAGAGTGTGTGTGTGTGTGTGGAGTGTGTAGAGTGTGTGTGGTGTGTGTGTGTGAGTGTGTGTGTGTGTGTGTGTGTGTAGAGTGTGTGTGTGTGTGGAGTGTGTGTAGAGTGTGTAGAGTGTGTGTGTGGAGTGTGTAGAGTGTGTGTGTGGAGAGTGTGTGGAGTGTGTGTGTGTGTGTGTGTGTGTGTGTGTGTGTGTGTGTGTGTGTGTGGAGTGTGTGTGTGTGTGTGTGTGTGTGTGTGTGTGTGTGTGTGTGTGTGTGTGTGTGTGTGTGTGTGTGTGTGTGTGTGTGTGGAGTGTGTGTGTGTGTGTGTGTGTAGAGTGTGTGTGTGTGGTGTGTGTGTGTGTGTGTGTGTGTGGAGTGTGTGAGTGTGTGTGTGTGTGTGGAGTGTGTAGAGTGTGTGTGTGGAGTGTGTAGAGTGTGTGTGTGTGTGGAGTGTGTAGAGTGTGTGTGTGGAGTGTGTAGAGTGTGTGTGTGTGTGAGTGTGTAGAGTGTGTGTGTGTGTGTGTAGAGTGTGTGTGTGTAGAGTGTGTGTGTGTGTAGAGTGTGTGTGTGGAGTGTGTGTGTGTGGAGTGTGTGTGTGTGTAGAGTGTGTGTGTGTGTGGAGTGTGTAGAGTGTGTGTGTGTGGAGTGTGAGAGAGAGTGTGTGGGTGTGTGTGTGTGTGTGGAGTGTGTAGAGTGTGTGTGTGTGTGGAGTGTGTAGAGTGTGTGTGCGTTTCCATGAGGTCACTTTGTTCAGAAAAAGAGGAAACTGAGTTTCAGTAACTCGTCCTTCAAAGCTTAAAAGGGAACCGGAGCCGAATCCACCTGAGGAGCATCTGATTGGACGGTCAGACGTGATGTCACACGGTTCAGGTGTGTGTGAAGCCTGACAGCTGCTGGTGAAGAGCAGGTACTGACGTGTCCTTCTGCTATTGGCTGGCGGGGAGGAGTCAGCGCTCAGCATTAAACCAGGTGAGTCTTTGGTCTGAAGTTCTTCCTGTGTTTCACCATCAAACAGACGTCGGCAGGCGGAGCTACGCCACGTTTCTGTTAGCGCGAGGAGCCGGAAAGCGGCGGCTGGAAGAAGACGCGGAGCTTATTGATTTTCCTTCACATTCACACGAACGTCCGACACGTCGAACAGCATGTGGTCCAGTAGCAGCAGCGCTGCATCCGCAGGTGGAGCCTGTAGTAACACCGTGTCTACGCGGGAGGCGTAGCGTTAGCAGCACGTTAGCACCAGCAGCTTCAGCGCTCATACCTGCGATCGCTGTAGTTACGAGGGAGTAAAATTACGCCTCGCGTGTAGACGAGTGTTTCTCTGTCCTCTCTGGCTGAAGGCTTCACCTGTAACCACACCCAACAGCGATGTCACACACCTGTACATCAGCGGTGAGAAGTTAAACGTCTGACTTTCAGTCACTGTTGCGGTAAGTTGCTCTTTGAGGAAAAGCCGACAAACCTGATCTGATCGAAAGCTCCAGAACTCCTACTAAACTGCTTATTATCCTCAGGTCCACTTTCAGGTGGGGTCTTAACGGATGCAGGTTCAGGTTCGGGTTGGTTTTCCACTTATCTGTTTTTGATTGGGTCCAAAATGACATCACCTGGGACCAGCCAATAGGAACAGCGGTTCAGAAGCTGCTTTTCACCAGCAGGTGTCGGGCTCCACAGAGATCTGGGGATCAGGGTCTGGGTGCTGTATGAGGTCACAATGAGTCTGGGGATCTTCAGGAAGTCCACGATCTCCTCAGAACATTCAGTGTCGCTTCAGGGACTCGATGTAATGAAAAGTCGCTCCCAGAGCCCAACTGGTTTCCACCTGGTTGATCGTCCTCGCCAGCTGCAACACACACACACAGAGGACAGGTCAGAACCTGGTTAAATACACTGTGGTCTGCCTGGTCCAGACTCGGATCCAGACTGTGGTGTTCCTCACCTTGAACTGTTTGTGTGGGGGGAATCCGAGCTCCTGCAGCAGGACTGAGATGTAGACCAGGTCCAGACAGAGGAAGGGACTCTGTGGAGGACTGACGGACAGGCCGCTGCAGACTGCAACAAGACATCAGATTACAGATTACATCACCAAACAGGAAGTGCTCCTGCACAAAGGCAGGGCTGCCAACTCTCACGCATCGACGCTTTTCACACGCTCTCACGCCACACGTCCATTTTCTCACGCAATGAAAAACCAAACTGATAACGTCGCAGCGCGAATCAACTCTGACCAGCTGATGCGACGCCATCGTACGCCGGGATAGTAATCAAGTGAACCCACTCTCAGACAGTTTGTGACAGAGTGGTAGCGTTACTGGTAGTTTTATAAAGTACTGTGTATAAAGTAGCTAAACTAGCTAACTGTGTATAAAGCAGTTAAAACTAGCTAATAAAGTGTAAACCAGCTATAAAAGCAGTTAAAACTAGCTAACTGTGTATAAAGCAGTTAAACTAGCTAACTGCTAACTGTATATAAAACTAGCAGTTAAAACTAGCTAACTGTATATAAAGTAGTTAAAACTAGCTAACTGTATATAAAGCAGTTAAAACTAAGCAGTTAAAACTAGCTAACTGTGTATAAAGTAGTTAAACTAACTGTATATAAATAAAGTTAAAACTAGCTAACTGTATATAAAGCAGTTAAAACTAGCTAACTGTGTATAAAGCGGTTAAAACTAGCTAACTGTGTATAAAGTAGTTAAACTAACTGTATATAAAGCAGTTAAAACTAGCTAACTGTATATAAAGCAGTTAAAACTAGCTAACTGTGTATAAAGTAGTTAAACCTAGCTATCTGTGTATAAAGCAGTTAAAACTAGCTAACTGTATATAAAGCAGTTAAAACTAGCTAACTGTGTATCAAGCAGTTAAACTAGCTAACTGTATATAAAGCAGTTAAAACTAGCTAACTGTATATAAAGCAGTTAAAACTAGCTAACTGTGTATAAAGTAGTTAAACTAACTGTATATAAAGCAGTTAAAACTAGCTAACTGTATATAAAGCAGTTAAAACTAGCTAACTGTGTATAAAGCAGTTAAACTAGCTAACTGTGTATAAAATAGTTAAAACTAGCTAACTGTGTATAAAGCAGTTAAACTAGCTAACTGTATATAAAGCAGTTAAAACTAGCTAACTGTATATAAAGCGGTTAAAACTAGCTAACTGTATATAAAGCAGTTAAAACTAGCTAACTGTGTATAAAGCAGTTAAACTAGCTAACTGTATATAAAGCAGTTAAACTAGCTAACTGTATATAAAGCGGTTAAAACTAGCTAACTGTATATAAAGCGGTTAAAACTAGCTAACTGTGTATAAAGCGGTTAAAACTAGCTAACTGTGTATAAAGTAGTTAAACTAACTGTATATAAAGCAGTTAAAACTAGCTAACTGTATATAAAGCAGTTAAAACTAGCTAACTGTGTATAAAGCAGTTAAACTAGCTAACTGTATATAAAGCAGTTAAAACTAGCTAACTGTATATAAAGCAGTTAAACTAGCTAACTGTATATAAAGCAGTTAAAACTAGCTAACTGTGTATAAAGTAGTTAAACCTAGCTAACTGTGTATAAAGCAGTTAAAACTAGCTAACTGTATATAAAGCAGTTAAAACTAGCTAACTGTGTATCAAGCAGTTAAACTAGCTAACTGTATATAAAGCAGTTAAAACTAGCTAACTGTATATAAAGCAGTTAAAACTAGCTAACTGTGTATAAAGTAGTTAAACTAACTGTATATAAAGCAGTTAAAACTAGCTAACTGTATATAAAGCAGTTAAAACTAGCTAACTGTGTATAAAGCAGTTAAACTAGCTAACTGTGTATAAAATAGTTAAAACTAGCTAACTGTGTATAAAGCAGTTAAACTAGCTAACTGTATATAAAGCAGTTAAAACTAGCTAACTGTATATAAAGCGGTTAAAACTAGCTAACTGTATATAAAGCAGTTAAAACTAGCTAACTGTATATAAAGCAGTTAAAACTAGCTAACTGTATATAAAGCAGTTAAACTAGCTAACTGTATATAAAGCGGTTAAAACTAGCTAACTGTATATAAAGCAGTTAAAACTAGCTAACTGTGTATAAAGCAGTTAAAACTAGCTAACTGTATATAAAGCAGTTAAAACTAGCTAACTGTGTATAAAGTAGTTAAACTAGCTCCACCTTGAAGGCAGCATTTAAAATCAGCAAAGAAAGAAAAACACAAGATATATCAGTAGTTTTGATGAAAACAGTAAATAAGAGATTAGAAACCCTGTATGAAATTAAGGTTATTAATATAAATCAAACTGTTTCATTGTTTCCATTAAATTAAATAAAACTCTTCATGTGTGTAAAATAAATATATTTAAAATGATTTAAATTACAGCTGGATAATAATTATTATTATTTTCACTTAAACATGAGATCACATCACAATGTGATTCTGCAGAAAATCAATATGCTACAATATTGAATTATTACACAATGTTTATTCATCAGAGAGGTGTAAGTATTTAAGAAAGAAGTATTTGTTGTTCAAAAATATAAAGATAATACATTAAAAATGTAAGAAAGTGTAAAAATGCTTCAAAGTGCAGTTCAGGGTGTTCGCAGCCGGATGGCGCCGCCTCACCTCTTTTAGCTGCAGTGATGTAATCAGACACTTTAATGGTTCCTCCCTCCTTCTCCTCTGAACACAGAAACAGATGATCAGATCACTGCAGAGACTCAAACACACGTTTCATATGTTCACAAACCTCCTGCTCAATGTGTGAAATACAGAAATGTGCTGATAAATAATAAAACGACTGAGGTCTGAATTCAGTTTCGGGGTCCTCGTGCTGTGCGTGCTGGCTCGATGCCACTCTGAAGGGTTACTGCAGGAACCGGGCACACCTGGTGCGCCTCCGCCTGCGCCCGCAGGCGAGGAGCAGGGTGTTAGCATTAGCATTAGCTTCCTACCGATGACTCCGAGGTCGACGGCTCGGTCGTAGTAGTAGGAGAAGGCGTAGAAGTCCGTGTCGGCTGCCTCGGACGCCTTCGTCACCTTCCTGTACAGAACCTTCTCCACTTTGGTCAGACACGCCTCGTAAGCCGTCTCCCCTGAAACACGCACGGCCACAAGGTTCCTACACGCTCCCACTGCATGATGGGTAACCAAGCAACCAACCAATCAGATCACTGTATGGATCTTACCTGCCTTCTGTCCCTTCACGGTGTAGACGACGTCAGCGTGCTCCCACGTGCCCGAGTACTCTGGAGCAAGGCAGGGGCTGACCAGCTCAGTGCTGCCCCCTACTGCTCACACACACACGCACACACACACACACACACACACATATACACACCCACACACACGCACACACACACACACACACACACACACATACACACACACACACACACACACACACACACACACAGAATAAAAACATCTGATTAAACAGAAAAGAGGAGACATGAAGTAAATGTTGTTTCTGTTATTTTGTCCACTCTGTACAGACAGACAGACAGGCAGACAGACAGACAGGCAGTCAGACAGACAGACAGACAGACAGACAGACAGACAGGCAGCAGACAGACAGGCAGACAGACAGACAGGCAGTCAGACAGACAGGCAGTCAGAGAGACAGACAGACAGTTAGACAGAGAGACAGACAGCAGACAGACAGACAGACAGCAGTCAGGCAGCAGACAGACAGACAGACAGACAGGCAGCAGGCAGACAGACAGCAGGCAGACAGACAGACAGACAGACAGACAGACAGGCAGCAGACAGACAGGCAGCAGACAGACAGACAGACAGACAGCAGGCAGACAGACAGGCAGTCAGACAGACAGGCAGTCAGAGAGACAGACAGACAGTTAGACAGAGAGACAGACAGCAGACAGACAGACAGACAGCAGTCAGGCAGCAGACAGACAGACAGACAGACAGGCAGCAGGCAGACAGACAGCAGGCAGACAGACAGACAGACAGACAGGCAGCAGACAGACAGGCAGCAGACAGACAGACAGACAGCAGGCAGACAGACAGGCAGTCAGACAGACAGGCAGTCAGAGAGACAGACAGACAGTTAGACAGAGAGACAGACAGCAGACAGACAGGCAGCAGGCAGGCAGACAGACAGGCAGCAGGCAGACAGACAGCAGGCAGACAGACAGGCAGCAGACAGACAGGCAGCAGGCAGCAGGCAGACAGACAGACAGACAGACAGACAGGCAGCAGACAGACAGGCAGCAGACAGACAGACAGACAGACAGACAGCAGGCAGACAGACAGGCAGCAGACAGACAGGCAGCAGACAGACAGACAGACAGACAGACAGCAGGCAGACAGACAGGCAGCAGACAGACAGGCAGCAGACAGACAGGCAGCAGACAGACAGACAGACAGACAGACAGCAGGCAGACAGACAGGCAGCAGACAGACAGACAGGCAGCAGACAGACAGGCAGCAGACAGACAGACAGGCAGCAGACAGACAGGCAGCAGACAGACAGACAGACAGGCAGCAGACAGACAGACAGTAGTCAGGCAGCAGACAGACAGACAGCAGACAGACAGACAGACAGCAGACAGGCAGACAGACAGCAGACAGGCAGCAGACAGACAGACAGGCAGCAGACAGACAGACAGTAGTCAGGCAGCAGACAGACAGGCAGCAGACAGACAGGCAGCAGACAGACAGGCAGCAGACAGACAGGCAGCAGACAGACAGGCAGCAGACAGACAGGCAGCAGAGTGGATCTGTGCTGCAGCTTCTTACAGCAGCTAAATCGCAGCAACAGCTGGCGGGCAAGGAATTAATCTTGCTGCGTTATTAAAAGATTAGATAATGGCTTATTTATCGGGGGGGTCTAAAAGGCAGAGATGAAAGCAAACTGATAAACAAGGAAAAAAAGAGTAAGGATAAAGGTCCGTACGAGGCGAAGCGTCGACGCCTCCCAGGACGGCGAGTCGAGCCGACATCAGACCCAGACCCAGATAACTGCAGACAGGAAACCAGGAATCAATACTGTGATCGATTCAACAGCATCAAGACTGTGTGAGTGTGTGTGTGTGTACCTGTGGGTGTGTACCTGTGGGTGTAGACAGTGTGTGTGGGTGTGTACCTGTGGGTGTGTACCTGTGGGTCTAGACAGTGGGTGTGTACCTGTGGGTGTGTACCTGTGGGTCTAGACAGTGTGTGTGTGTGTGTACCTGTGGGTCTAGACAGTGTGTGTGTGTGTGTACCTGTGGGTGTAGACAGTGGGTGTGTACCTGTGGGTGTAGACAGTGGGTGTGTACCTGTGGGTGTAGACAGTGTGTGTGTGTGTGTGTGTACCTGTGGGTGTAGACAGTGTGTGTGTGTGTGTGTGTACCTGTGGGTGTAGACAGTGGGTGTGTGTGTGTGTACCTGTGGGTGTGTACCTGTGGGTGTAGACAGTGTGTGTGTGTGTGTGTACCTGTGTGTGTGTGTGTGTGTGTGTGTACCTGTGGGTGTAGACAGTGTGTGTGTGTGTGTACCTGTGGGTGTAGACAGTGTGTGTGTGTGTGTACCTGTGTGAGTGTGTGTGGGTGTGTACCTGTGGGTGTAGACAGTGTGTGTGTGTGTGTGTACCTGTGTGTGTGTGTGTGTGTGTGTGTGTGTACCTGTGGGTGTAGACAGTGTGTGTGTGTGTACCTGTGGGTGTGTGTGTACCTGTGTGTACCTGTGGGTGTAGACAGTGGGTGTGTACCTGTGGGTGTAGACAGTGGGTGTGTACCTGTGGGTGTAGACAGTGGGTGTGTGTGTGTACCTGTGGGTGTGTACCTGTGGGTGTAGACAGTGTGTGTGGGTGTGTACCTGTGGGTGTGTACCTGTGGGTCTAGACAGTGTGTGTGTGTGTGTGTACCTGTGGGTGTAGACAGTGGGTGTGTACCTGTGGGTGTAGACAGTGTGTGTGTGTGTACCTGTGGGTGTGTGTGTACCTGTGGGTGTAGACAGTGGGTGGGTGTGTGTGTACCTGTGGGTGTAGACAGTGGGTGTGTGTGTGTGTACCTGTGGGTGTAGACAGTGTGTGTGTGTGTGTGTACCTGTGGGTGTAGACAGTGTGTGTGTGTGTGTACCTGTGTGAGTGTGTGTGGGTGTGTACCTGTGGGTGTAGACAGTGTGTGTGTGTGTACCTGTGGGTGTGTGTGTGTACCTGTGTGTACCTGTGGGTGTGTGTGTACCTGTGTGTACCTGTGGGTGTAGACAGTGTGGGTGTACCTGTGGGTGTAGACAGTGTGGGTGTACCTGTGGGTGTAGACAGTGTGTGTGTGTGTGTGTACCTCTGTGTGTGTGTGTGTGTGTGTGTGTGTACCTGTGTGTGTACCTGTGGGTGTAGACAGTGTGGGTGTACCTGTGGGTGTAGACAGTGTGTGTGTGTGTGTGTGTACCTGTGTGTGTACCTGTGGGTGTAGACAGTGTGTGTGTGTGTACCTGTGGGTGTAGACAGTGTGTGTGTGTGTACCTGTGGGTGTGTACCTGTGGGTGTAGACAGTGTGTGTGTGTGTACCTGTGTGTGTACCTGTGGGTGTGTACCTGTGGGTGTAGACAGTGTGTGTGTGTGTGTGTGTGTGTACCTGTGGGTGTAGACAGTGTGTGTGTGTGTGTACCTGTGGGTGTAGACAGTGTGTGTGTGTACCTGTGGGTGTAGACGGTGTGTGTGTGTGTACCTGTGGGTGTGTACCTGTGGGTGTAGACAGTGTGTGTGTGTGTGTGTGTGTACCTGTGGGTGTAGACAGTGTGTGTGGGTGTACCTGTGGGTGTGTACCTGTGGGTGTACCTGTGGGTGTAGACAGTGTGTGTGGGTGTACCTGTGGGTGTAGACAGTGTGTGTGGGTGTACCTGTGGGTGTGTACCTGTGGGTGTACCTGTGGGTGTAGACAGTGTGTGTGGGTGTACCTGTGGGTGTGTACCTGTGGGTGTAGACAGTGTGTGTGTGTGTGTGTGTGTGTGTGTGTGTGTGTACCTGTGTGTGTAGACGGTGTGTGTGTGTACCTGTGGGTGTAGACGGTGTGTGTGTGTACCTGTGGGTGTAGACGGTGTGTGTGGGTGTACCTGTGGGTGTAGACGGTGGGTGTAGACGGTGTGTGGGTGTACCTGTGGGTGTAGACGGTGGGTGTAGACGGTGTGTGGGTGTAGACGGTGGGTGTAGACGGTGTGTGTGGGTGTACCTGTGGGTGTAGACGGTGTGTGTGTGTGTACCTGTGGGTGTAGACAGTGTGTGTGTGTGTGTGTGTGTACCTGTGGGTGTAGACGGTGTGTGTGTGTGTGTACCTGTGGGTGTAGACGGTGTGTGTGGGTGTACCTGTGGGTGTAGACGGTGTGTGGGTGTACCTGTGGGTGTAGACGGTGTGTGTGTGTGTGTGTGTACCTGTGGGTGTACCTGTGGGTGTAGACAGTGTGTGTGGGTGTACCTGTGGGTGTAGACAGTGTGTGTGGGTGTACCTGTGGGTGTAGACAGTGTGTGTGTGTGTACCTGTGGGTGTACCTGTGGGTGTAGACGGTGTGTGTGTGTGTACCTGTGGGTGTACCTGTGGGTGTAGACGGTGTGTGTGGGTGTACCTGTGGGTGTAGACGGTGTGTGTGGGTGTACCTGTGGGTGTAGACGGTGTGTGTGTGTGTACCTGTGGGTGTACCTGTGGGTGTAGACGGTGTGTGTGTGTGTACCTGTGGGTGTACCTGTGGGTGTAGACGGTGTGTGTGTGTGTACCTGTGGGTGTACCTGTGGGTGTAGACGGTGTGTGTGTGTGTACCTGTGGGTGTACCTGTGGGTGTAGACGGTGTGTGTGTGTGTACCTGTGGGTGTACCTGTGGGTGTAGACGGTGTGTGGGTGTACCTGTGGGTGTAGACGGTGTGTGTGTGTGTGTACCTGTGGGTGTACCTGTGGGTGTAGACAGTGTGTGTGGGTGTACCTGTGGGTGTAGACAGTGTGTGTGGGTGTACCTGTGGGTGTAGACGGTGTGTGTGTGTGTGTACCTGTGGGTGTACCTGTGGGTGTAGACGGTGTGTGTGGGTGTACCTGTGGGTGTAGACAGTGTGTGTGGGTGTACCTGTGTGTACCTGTGGTGGTGTAGACAGTGTGTGTGGGTGTACCTGTGGGTGTACCTGTGGGTGTAGACAGTGTGTGTGGGTGTACCTGTGGGTGTACCTGTGGGTGTAGACGGTGTGTGTGTGTGTGTGGGTGTACCTGTGGGTGTAGACAGTGTGTGTACCTGTGGGTGTAGACAGTGTGTGTGTGTGTGTACCTGTGGGTGTAGACAGTGGGTGTGTACCTGTGTGTGTAGACGGTGTGTGTGTGTGTACCTGTGGGTGTAGACAGTGTGTGTGTGTGTGTACCTGTGGGTGTAGACAGTGTGTGTGTGTGTGTGTGTGTGTGTGTGTGTACCTGTGTGTGTACCTGTGTGTGTGTGTGTGTACCTGTGTGTGTAGACGGTGTGTGTGTGTGTACCTGTGTGTGTAGACGGTGTGTGTGTGTGTACCTGTGTGTGTAGACGGTGTGTGTGCTGTTGAACACCTGGAAGGACCTGATGAAGTCGATGGGGGAGGTCTGGATGGTTTTCTGCAGGAAAGAGAGGTTGTGACTCAGCTGATTTTAAATATTTAAACTCCTGAAGCTTCGTGTCTGAGGTCACAGACGTCGTGTCAGCGAGTTAATATCCAACTAACAGGTCAAGTCCGAGTCACTACAGTGTCCGCGGTCGACACACGCCGCCCTCGTGCACACCTGACAGGTGAGGCTGCCCACCAGAGCGCAGAGGCAGCCAGACGGGACGCTGTCGTCCAGGTGCCATTTCTAAAAGCTCAGGTGAAGCCACGCAGCAGCGTTTCATCACGGGGTCCAGATCCTGGCGAGGGCCGTGTCATGTAGTCGAAAGCTCCAGAACAAATGAGTAAGTGGACCTTGAGCTGAGATTGTTTTGTCAAATGGATAAATGTTGCCCCCCACATTATTACAGACTACAGAAGAAGCAGAAAGAGAAGAAGAGGAAGACGAAGGAGAAGCAGAAGAAGAAGAAGATGAGTGACTGATGGTGAACTGCTCTCCAGTCCTTCGTGTAGCAGCCTGACCTACATAACGACCCCCGGCCTCCTTTCTCCCTTTCTGCCCCCCGATGTGAGGGTGTTTATTTGAGATTAGCGTGGCATTTACAGATTAAAGCCTCTAAGATGGAGCCATCTTCCCCCCATTAGTGTCCTCCTCACCTCGTCCTGAGGGCTGAAAGTGATCTGGGTCGACCCGCCCCCCAAATCCAACATCCCCACCGTGGGGGAGTCGGCACTGTGGAGATCACCTGGGGGGGGGGGGCGATTAGGAAAAACAGAGAGCTGCAGTATAATCCAATAACAGGTAATCACTATTTCTTGTACACATTAATCTGGTTTACACACACACACACACACACGCACGCACACACACACACGCACACACACACACGCACACACACGCACACACACACACACACACACACACACACACACGCACACACACACACGCACACACACACACACACACACGCACACACACACACACACAATAAATCTTAAATTTCACATGAAAACAAACCAAATTTTCTCGTCCTGCTATTGATCATATTTTCTAACTAATGTGATGCCATTTATAACGTGTGTGTGTGTGTGTGTGTGTGTGTGTGTGTGTGTGTGTGTGTGTGTGTGTGTGTGTGAATTCTCACCTGTGAGGAAGTTGACGGTGATCCAGGCAGAAATCCCTGAATGGAAAAACACAGAGTTGAATCAACATCTATCTATATATCTATAGATCTATAGATAGATATATATAATGTACTGAGACACAGCGGTGCTTTGAGCTAAATGCTAACATCAGCATTCTGATGTTTAGCAGGTTTGTTCACCGTCTTAGCTTGTTAGCGTGTTAGCATTAGCTGATTAGCAGTGAACACAGAGTGCAGCCGAGGCTGATGGGAGCGTGTCGACCTGATGGTGGCGCTAGATGGAAAGTCAGAGGATCAGCAGAGTTATTACAGTTCATCCTGAGGGGAGCATGAACGATGAAGCTGAGGATGGAAAACCTTCTGCACTCTCAGACTCTGCAGCAGCACGTCAAGTGTTTGTGGTTGAAATGTTTTATTGTGGAGTAACGGCCTGACGCAAAGAAACATATTCAGCCTGTCGAACTGTCTGTTTGCCAGCGGACTAACAGTGTCCTTCCGTCCAAATGTCCAGAAACTCGTGAGAAGGTAAACGTGGCGTGCTGCTCGTCTCCACCGCTGCTGCTGCTGCTGCGCGAAGACGACGGCTGACGGAGGTGAAGCCGCTGCCGTCAAAGCATCGCAGAAGAAGAGGACGCAGCGAGATGTGAGGAAGGTGACTGACAGCCTCCTCATACAGACAGGAAACAGATATATTTCGAGTTACCGTCGAGTCACAATGACCACGGAGAGAAGTCTGATGAAGCCAAACATAAAGATATAAAGTGCGGCATGTCGTGAGCGCGCCGGCGGTCGGCTCATTTAGGTCAACTCAAAGACGACATTAGCGCCTGTGGAATATCTGCTCCCAGCTGCGTGCATTAGTGCCTTTTACCAGCGACCTCCGACCTCGTCCGCGTGCAGAGGAGGACGATTAAAGGGCAGAAACTGTATCATCGGAGCTTTGCTGTAAAACTCTTAGGCCGAGACGCTAAAAAGCTATTTTCAAACAAAACGAGCAAGAACGGGGAGAGACGCGGCTTCAGGTCAGGAAGCTAAACGCCGGCACCCTGCCGCCCCCAGCTGACAGCCGGGGATCTGCATTAACAATAAGTCGCCGCCGTTCAGGACGGACGGGGGGGTCGGCGAGGGATAAGCATCCGGGACGAGGACCCAAAATATCTGAGCAGTAATAAGGCTGATGGACGCCGGTTAGACTCCTGACAGGACAGAGGACAGACAGGACAGTGATGACAGGTCAGAGAGGACAGACAGACAGGACAGAGGACAGACAGGACAGTGAGGACAGACAGGACAATGAGGACAGACAGGTCAGTGATGACAGGACAGTGAGGACAGACATGACAGAGGACAGACAGGTCAGTGATGACAGGTCAGAGAGGACAGACAGGACAGTGATGACAGACAGGACAGTGGACAGGACAGTGAGGACAGACAGGACAGAGGACAGACAGACAGACAGAGACAGAGACAGACAGGACAGAGAGGACAGACAGGACAGAGACAGGACAGACAGGACAGAGGACAGACAGGACAGTGATGACAGGACAGAGAGGACAGACAGGACAGAGGACAGACAGGACAGTGATGACAGGACAGTGATGACAGGACAGACAGACAGACAGGAGAGGACAGACAGGACAGTGAGGACAGACAGGACAGGGACAGAGGACAGAGGACAGGACAGAGGACAGACAGGACAGAGAGGACAGACAGGACAGTGAGGACAGGACAGTGATGACAGGACAGAGAGGACAGACAGGACAGACAGGACAGATGACAGACAGGACAGTGAGGACAGGACAGTGATGACAGGTCAGAGAGGACAGACAGGACAGAGAGGACAGACAGGACAGTGAGGACAGGACAGAGATGACAGACAGGACAGAGAGGACAGACAGGACAGAGACAGACAGGACAGTGATGACAGGACAGACAGGACAGAGGACAGACAGGACAGTGATGACAGGACAGAGAGGACAGACAGACAGGACAGAGATGACAGGACAGACAGGACAGTGATGACAGGACAGGACAGACAGGACAGACAGGACAGTGAGGACAGGACAGTGATGACAGGTCAGTGATGACAGGTCAGAGAGGACAGACAGGACAGTGAGGACAGACAGGACAGTGAGGACAGGACAGTGATGACAAACAGGAGGACAGACAGGACAGAGAGGACAGCAACAGAGGAGGAATCTGTCCATTAGTGTCTGACGGGATAAGAAGTTAATTCGGTAATCATTAAAAGACATTTATGGGCGAGCGGAGTGACGAGCTGATCCCACTCGGAGGGAAGGAGGAAACATTTCAGCCTCAGAAATAAACGGGGCAGATAATCGTCCTCCCTCCCCCTTCAAGATTAAGTGGGACATTATCCCACATGGCCATAATTGCTTGTATGAACTACTTTAAAAGGATTGGATTATGTGCGGGCGAGCTGCGTGTCCGTACACAGCGAGCATTTAAAACACGTACACACACACACACACACACTCGAACATCTGGCGGCGCTTCACATCTGGATCCAGGAGGGACGATATCGATGAGTTAACTTAAACAAAGACATCTGAGACCGACGTCCCGTCTGTCTCAGCGTGCTTTCACTTCCTGTTCCATAAACCCGAGCCTAAAAAACACGCTCGTCTTCACAAACTGCCTTTAACAGATAACGTCGACCTTTGGATACCTTCAGGTAATAACTGATTTGTAAGGCTCAGATTTGAAATTCAGTATTTCATCCACAGGGCTGTCCCGGAGACGCCGCAGCTCTCTGAGAGAGTCTGGAAGGGCTTAACGGAGCAGTTAGCGTTGATCCGTGTGGGAACCGAGACGTTCAAATCAGCTCTAATGAAGGACTACAGCTGATACGCAGCAGTGTGTATATATATATATATATATACTTTGTCCTTCACCCTCCGCGGGTGGTCCCGTCCTCCGAGCTCGGGTCCTCTACCAGAGGCCTGGGAGCTTGAGGGTTCTGCGCAGTATCTTTGCTGTTCCCAGTACTGCGCTCTTCTGGACCGAGATGTCTGGTGTTCTTCCAGGGATCTGCTGTAGCCACTCCTCCAGTTTGGGGGTCACTGCCCCGAGTGCTCCGATGACCACGGGCACCACTGTGGCCTTCACCTTCCAGGCCTTCTCCAGCTCTTCTCTGAGCCCTTGGTACTTCTCTGGTTTCTCATGTTCCTTTCTCCTGATGTTGCCATCGCTTGGTATCGCCACGTCAACCACAACGGCTTTCCTCTGGTGTTTGTCCACCACCACGATGTCAGGCTGGTTCGCCATTACCATTCTGTCAGTCTGGATCTGGAAGTCCCACAGGATCTTGGCTCGGTCATTCTCTACCACCTTTGGAGGTGTTTCCCACTTTGACCTCGGGGTTTCCAGTCCATACTCAGAGCAGATGTTCCTGTACACTATGCCAGCCACTTGGTTATGGCGCTCCATGTATGCTTTTCCTGCCGGCATCTTACACCCTGCAGTTATGTGCTGGATTGTCTCAGGGGCCTCTTTGCACAGCCTACACCTTGGGTCTTGTCTGGTGTGGTATATTTTTATATATATATATATATATATATATATATATATATACACACACAGTGGCAAGGAAAAGTATGTGAACCTTTTGGAATTTCATGGTTTTCTGAATAAATTTGTCATAAAATGTGATCCGGTCTTCATCTAAGTCAAGGGTGCCGACAAACGTAATGCGTCTAAAGAAAATTCTGATCTTTCGTGTCTTTATTGAACACAGTCATTCAACATTCAAAATGGCCGTGGAAACGGTAAGTGAACCCTTGAGTTAATGCCCTCAAAAAAGCTAATTGGAGTCAGGTTTTAGCACACCTGGAGTCTCGTTAAGATAATACGTTTGGAGGTGTGGACTACAGCTACTTTGACTGATTAAAAAGCCCTCAAACAACAAGAACACGCTTATGGGAGCCATGCCTCGCCAAAAAAGAGCTTTCAGAGGAGCGACGATCACGAATCGTTGCTTTACGTAAAGCTGGAAAGGGTTACGGTTATTCCAAAGACTTCAGAGGCAAACAGTCTACAAATGGAGACGCTCTGAGACTGTTGCTACTCTAACCAAGAAGTCAAAATGACACCAAGAGCACAACGCAGACTCATCAGTGAGGTAAAGAAACAACCCCGAAATGACAGCCAGAGATCTGAAGGCATCGCTGGAACTTGCTAACATCTCTGTTCGCGAGTCTACAAAACGTAAAACACTGAACGAGCAGGGTATCCGCGGCAGGACACCGCAAAGGAAGCCGCTGCTTACTAAAAACAACATCGCTGCACGCCTGAAGTTTGCAGAAGAGCACACTGACGCTCCACAGCGGCAAAATGTTTTGTGGACTGATGAAACTAAGATTGAACTATCTGGAAAAAAAACACACAGCGCTACATCTGCACGGCATATCATCGTGTAAACATCCTCCCAACTGTAAGGTACGGTGGAGGGAACCCCAGGATCTGGACCTGCTTTGCTGCATCAGGGCCTGGCCAGCCTGCCGTCATCGGGGAAGATGAATTCCCAAGAATATCGGACAATTCTTCAGGACAACGTGAGGACGCCTGTGCGTCAGCGGGAACTGTGTAGAAGCTGGGTGACGCCACAGGACAACGACCCGAAACGCCAACAAACAGAATGGCTTCAGAAAAACTAAATCCGCCTTTTGGAGTGGAGTCAGAGCCCAGACCTCAACCCAGCAGAGACGCTACGGACTGACTCGAAGAGACGTCCAAAGACTATGACTAAAGCAGTTCTGCCAGGAATAAAAACTCCTCCTCAGCGACGTGCAGCTCCGATCCACAGCCACAGTCATTAACTCAAGGGTTCACTTACTGTTTCCACGGCCATTTTGAATGTTGAATGACTGTGTTCAATAAAGACACGAAAGATCAGAATGATCTTTAGACGCATTACGTTTGTCGGCACCCTTGACTTAGATGAAGATCGGATCACATTTTATGACATGAAATTCCAAAAGGTTCGCGTACTTGTCCTTGCCACCGTGAGTATCTGTAAATGTGTATAAATGTGTAAATCACCAGTGTGGCTGCTGCACGAGGTTTGTGTCCGGTTCCACCTCATTTCTAATCCTCCATGTTGTTTAATCCTCCATGTTGTCGTCGGGGAAATCAGAGCGGGGCCAGAAGCATCTGAGCTGCTTCGCAGATGAAACTAATGAGACGACGCGGAGACGCACCGACTCTCTGTAATCTAGGAAACTGGTGGGGGGGGGGACGAGGACCACGTCCAGCGCGAGACCTCCTGAGAGGTCAGACGCTCTACAGTCCACAGCAAACGGCTGCGGGACCGTTCGGCCGGTTTAACCCACCTGACCCACCTACTGCTGATCAGCTTCAGAAACACACCCGTACCGGTTAATGCGACACAGTGACGGGAAACAGACTCGTTAGGAAAAACAACATTAGAGCCGCTGTGAAGACTCGGTACCTTCATCAGTGCCGTCCATGATGGACACGCTGTCGTCTCCGGACAGAAAGGGCGACTCCAGAAACAGCGCCCTCACCTGGACACAGAGGGAAGCACAGAGTGTTTCATCGAGTCTCCGTCATCCCGACAGCAAACCTCCCTCCCAGGTCCTTTAACACACCAGCGTCCTTGTCTTTATTTTATTACTGTCATTAGGAAATGGTTTGAGCACCCCCACCCCCGTCTGACAGGCGCACATGGTTCGGTCCGCTCCCACACCTGGTACCTGGGATCAGCCTTTAGTGAAAGCGTCTTCTTCTCTTCCTCTGTGTACGCTAAAGCTACAGCCCGTAGCTGGTTAGCTTAGCTTAGCATAAAGATTTTACTGTATTTTATAATCGTATTTTAAATACAACTGAATTATATCAGTGAACACATGTTTTATTTACAGTAACATAACTTTATTTATATGTCGACGTGGAGCTTCCGCACGTTGCCTCAATTACGTCTGTAGAAACTTTATTAATATGAAATCCCTTTACATGTAAACAGACCGCATTATAGTTTTATTTCTTACTTATTTTTCGGCTGTTTTCGTGTGTGTTAACAGTGAAACTGCGTTTTTTTTACAACCTTGAACTGTTTTAGAATCATTTGTTGATTGATTAGCACTAAAGATTTCTACATTTTTATAGGCACCTGTTTCATTTCAAGGTCAACTTTATTATCCCAAATTTCCAAATTCAGGTGGACAAAACAGTCATATATATATATATATATATATATATATATATATATATATATATATATATATATATATATATATATATATATATATATATATATATATATATATATATATAGAGAGAGAGAGAGATATATATATATAGAGATATATATATATATAAGGACTCTAAGATTGCACATTACCTCTCTCCTGGCAGCTTTACACTTTGTTAAACTGGCAAAATGAGATTTTGTGTTTAAATAAAGGACACGCTGAATATTTAAGGACAGTTTAAAAGCTGCTAAACGAAGACAAACATGACTGAGCACAAATGAACCAACCTGGACTCTGGAGGGTTTATACTGTAATCAGATTATATTATATTATATATAGTTAATTAGATATTTAAATTAAAGTTTCTAGTTTAAACGTCCCTGTCCTACAACATGAGGTGCATATCTTTGTGTTATTATATTTTAATAGTATTTTAATCTAATATTTTAATAAAAACTAATGCCCCCCCCTGTAATCAGCTCTGTGTTTGGCTGCATCAGGAACAGTTTGATAATAAGAGCAAAGCTTCGGATTAAATCACATTTTGGCTGCTGCTGTAGTCCTGTTATTACTGATTACTTAAAAGCTTTAATAGACTTTTCATTTCGTGGCGACGCCGACGATGATGATGATGATGAAGAGGAGGAGGCATTAGATCCCTGGGAGGATATTAGCTAAAGCGACACTCTTGCGTAATGCCGAGCAGCTGAATGTGATGCAGCAGATTATTGATTAACAAACCTGATCAGTTGAGGAGAGACGTTCTTTTGTGTTTGATTAATTTTATTTGTGTGTGTTATTATTTAGCTTACTCCGATATTTAATTTTTCATTTGACTTGTGAGTTGTTGTGTCACTGAACAATTTGCACACAACACAAACTAACACACATTCGGCCCGACATGGCTCACGCAAAGACAGAAAAACATAAATGAAATAAATAAAACTAGAAATAACATTCGGCACAAACCAGGCGGCATCAGAGGTGTTTGTTCGTCTTTTAAACATTTCAAAGTTACAAAAGATGCAATAAAGTTTTTATATTTCAGGTTTTCAGCAGGCGACAATATTCTGTAAATAAACCGGACTCTGTGTGTGTGTGTGTGTGTGTGTGTGTGTGTGTGTCTCACCTGGTCCAGCAGGTGTGTGGCCTTCTCTCCAGGCAGCAGGCGGAGGCCGGCGGTGGCCTTCAGGACCACGGGGGTGGAGGTCCAGATGGAGGGGGGGACGCTGGACTTCGCCACCTCCAAAAGCTCCATGATTCCTGCTGTACACTGGAAACGCCGGGGGCAGAATAAGACTAAACTCAAGTTCTTAATCTAAAAACTCTGACAGACTGCAGACTGTACAGGACTCAGCTGCTCGGCTGTAAACCAGGACCAGGTGCGACCACATCACAGCTGGTTCAGCCTCTTTACATCGGCTCCCTGTTGGTTTCAGGACTGATTTTAAGATCTTGTTGATTACTTTAAGGCTCTTCATGGCTCCAGACTGTATTTTAGACCTTGTAATCCCTTATGAACCTTCACGTAGTCTGAGATCTTCGGGCAGGGGTCTCCTGTCTGTTCCTGAGTCCAGGATGGAAACTAAGGGGGACAGAGCTTTGGCCATCAGGGCCCCGAGGCTCTGGATCAACCTGCCCGAAGACATCAGGCTGTCTGAGTCAGAGTCTTCGTTTAAGTCTCGTCTCAAAACACATTTTTATCTGAAAGCAGATCCTGATTTTACCTGAACTGTGTATTTTATATCTCTGTGTGGTATTTTATTTCTCTTGTTGTGAAGCACTTTGTACTTTGTTTTGATAAGTGCTCTATAAATAAAGTTTTATTATTATTATTAACCTGATAGATGCTAACATGCTAACACATATCGGCCTGTTCGGGAACCAACACGACGGCAGACAGAATGAAGCGGCTGTCTTCTCTGGCGTCTCAGCTGGTTCCTGCAGGTTTATTCTGGACGGACGTCAGAGACGATGACGTCCTCTGGACGTGCGAGTCGCGCCGAACGAGTCGGCGTGAGCTTCGCGTCTGAGAGTTCAGACCTGACGGAGTGACGGGTTTCTGCCTGCTGCAGACACTCGGTTTACTGCGACAGAAGAGTCAGAAAGACAGAAAACGCTTCCATTTGAGACGCTGGAGCCCATCAACTTTTGACATTTTTGCTTGAAACGATAAATTAGCAAAATTGTTGCCAGTTGACTTTCTGGCGAGCGACGAATCGATCAGTCGACTGATCGTTTCAGCTCTGCTGCGTTCTCACGGCTGCTAATCGAACATTTCAAAGAAAGGGAAGCAGCGAGCCTTCAGTCGGCCTTCTGCTGCAGCGATTAACAATCAGCTGGATTTACTGCAGGACTACGGCCACGTAGTAAATCCAGCAGCTGTACCTGCTCGGGGTCGTCGGCGTACGCAGACAGTCCGGGTTTGATGGCCCTGAACGTCTCGTGGGCCAGTTTTGGAGCTCCTGCAGGAAAAAAATGACAAACATATAAAACACACATCCGTAACCTTAAACAAACCTTAAACAAACCTTAAACAAACCGAAACCTTGTGCCCACTGATGCCTCGGTGTTTTACAACCACATTTAATTTCATTTGACTTGATGTTTCTGAGCGGCTGACCCTGGACCTGTGCCTACATCTGAGCTGTCATTAAGCTCTTAATGACAATCCCAGTCTGTATAACTAACAGGTGCTCCCGTTAGTCCGGTTAGCTCAGATGCTAACAAAGGAGCCAAAACAGCACTCAGCCTGTGTGATTTAGCTTAGCGGTTAAATGCGATAACGAAGGCATTTGGCCGAGCTCCGCAGGAAACTTTCTCTAAGCCTAATAAACCAAAAACCTCTCAAACGCACTAATGAGTTTGTGTCCTTTTTAACTCTGGCAGCCGCTCCACAGCAGAGCGGGACTTACAGGCCCAAAGCTGCTCTCGTCTGCTGGGAGTCGCATCTGGTAATTAATGTTTGGGTTTTAAATACACTGAGAGCAACTCACTGAGGTCTGATTTATAAAGCGTCGCAGTTTAATCTGAAAGGATCCATATGAATCCATTTAGCGTCGAAGATAGAGGTTTAACTTCCAAATGTCCCGTTTCATATCTGGAATAAATATCGGCCTCTGTTCCAGATGTCGGGATCTGATCCAGATCAGGATCTGAAGTTGATTTGTCCCGCAGACAGGAGGCCGACGGTTTCAGAAAACTCACAGCTGCAAAGTCCCGATCTCTCTCGCTCGGACACTTTCAGTATTTAGAAATAAAGCACCTTTCTGGAAACCAGTCTGTTTAAAGGTAGATATGTAGGCGACGCTCGTCCCGGCATTTCTGTTTTATTACCGCACACACCAGCATTTGCTCTGAGGGTGCTGATGGAGAAGTACGGAGAAGGTCGCAGGGAGTTGCTTTGTGTCTTCGTAGATTTAGAGAAAGCGTATGACAGGGTGCTGAGAGAGGAGCTGTGGTATTGTATGAGGAAGTCTGGAGTGGCAGAGAAGTATGTTAGAGTGGTGCAGGACAGGTATGAGAGCTGTAAGACCGTGGTGAGGTGTGCTGTAGGTGTGACGGAGGAGTTCAAGGTGGAGGTGGGTCTGCATCAAGGATCGGCTCTGAGCCCCTTCTTGTTTGCTCTGGTGATGGACAGGCTGACAGATGAGGTTAGACAGGAACCTCCATGGACTGTGATGTTTGCGGATGACATTGTGATTTGTAGTGAGAGCAGGGCAGGTGGAGGAAAATCTAGAGATGGAGGTCTGCTCTGGAAAACAGAGGATCTCAGCCGCAGTAAGACAGAATACAGGTGCGTGAGAGGGACCCAGGTGGGACGGTGAGGTCACAGGAGCAGAGGTGAAGAAGGTGCAGGACTTTAAGTACTTAGGGTCAGCGGTTCAGAGCGACGGAGACTGTGGGAGAAGAGGTGGAGCAGGTTGGAGCGGTGGAGAAAAGTGTCAGGTGTGTTGTGTGATAAAAGAGTCTCAGCAGGAATGAAAGGAAAGGTGTTGGAGACGGAGGTGAGACCAGCGATGTTGGACAGCTTAGAGACAGCGGCACTGAAGAAAAGACAAGAGGCAGAGCTGGAGGCAGCAGAGCTGAAGATGCTGAGGTCCTCTTTGGGAGAGACGAGGACGGACAGGATCAGGAACGAGGACATCAGAGGGACGGCTCATGTTAGATGTTTCGGAGATAAAGTCAGAGAGGACAGATCGAGGTGGTTTGGACGTGTTCAGAGGAGAGACTGTGAATATATTGGTAGAAGGATGCTGAGGGTGGAGCTGCCAGGCAGGAGGTCTAGAGGAAGACCAGAGAGGAGGTTTATGGATGTAGTGAGAGAGGACAGGAAGCTAACTGGTGTGAGTGAAGAGGACGCAGAGGACAGGGTTAGATGGAGGCACGTGATTCGCTGTGGCAACCCCTGAAAGGGAACAGCCGAAAGGAGAAGAAGAAGACACACCACCTCTGATGTTAGCTCCGGCTAACAGCTAGCATGACACATCATTCCAGTGAGGAACAGCGGCTAGTAGCAGTGCTAACGCTAACACAGGCTACGCAAAGTTAGCTCTACAGGTGGAGAGAAACGAACTGTGACCCAAAACATCGGCAGGAGTTGACAACACGGACGCAACGTTAGCATAAACACTGAGTAGCTAGCTAGTTAGCACGGACTTCCTGCTGTTTGCTGCACATTCAGATCACAGATCCACTCATTCTGATTCTGATACATCCGTGACGTCAGCGCGTGTGATACCAGGCACTCCGTATCTGCCAGTGTAAACAGTAAAGTGTGTCAATACAGGATTTGATCAGTATTATTGATCAGCCACACAGGGTCATGAACAGAGACTCTGAACACCTGTGTGATGCGTGTTTATAAGTGTAATAACATCTTCCATCCAAAGCCATCAGCTGTCAGCTCTTCCAGCTGTTACACACGTCAAACTGATCACAAAGTATTGATCAGAGTCTGCATTAAACCGCCATAAAGACACAGGAACAGCGTGAGCTGTCCGACCTTAAAGTTAGTTTTTATTTCTGCTGTTTCAGTGCAAAATCATCCACCATCTTATTAAATCCAGATCTCTGAAGCTAGCAGCTAATTCTGCACTCCGAGCTAACAGGCAGCTTTCCTTCTCGTGATAACGAACATTTTCCACGTTACTTTTGTGTTCATGTTGATCTCCTCATCAGTATTCATCATCAGCGTTCCCCTACATGCAAACAGATATTAAATTGGCAGATATTTGAATGGAGTTTGGTGTGGAATCATATTAGTTGCTCTGTTTACTGCAACAGGACATTAACATCTGTTCTCTACTGTACCTTTGTTCTCCATCTGGAACTTGAAGATGTGGATTCTGGTCCCAGTGCTCCCAGCATCGAACATGATGCCATACTGGAAGCTCCGTCCAGCGGCAGCAGAGGCGGGCCTATCGTCTCCGAGCCGGTCCGAGCCGGGCTGGGGAGGTCGTCTGTAGGCTTCGGGCTTTGTGGCGGTGTAGTGACGCTTCACAAACATCAGGTAGGCGAGCAGGCAGCCCACGAAGAGGAAAACTCCGGCCAGCTTTGGTCTCTTCATCACGACTCATTCTGTGTGGAGCTACGAGAGCTGCACCCCGAGAGTCTGCTGGAAGAGTCACAGAAAACACTCCATTATAGGCGCCGCAGCCTTCAGCCAGGTGTCCTCCAGCAGCGGCTGAACTGTCGCTGCAGCAGGTTAAACCTGTTGGACACATTTTACAGCGAGTCACAGTCTACTGGCTCATTTCAGCCCAGGGTGTCTGGCAGTTTCATTTAATTAGATTTAAGATTACTGAAGACATTTTTAATGCAAATTAGACGGCAAATTAACAACAATTTCATTATTGAATCATCAATAATAATATATATATATAATATAATTATAATAATTCATCATTCGCCAAAAGTTTTGGAAATATATGCAACCCAAAGTTAAATTGATAGATATTTGAATGGAGTTTGGTGGGGATTCATTAGTTAGTTGCTCTGATTAGCGAGTAGCTGCTACCACTGCAATGCCACATTTATACATTCACATGGAATCTTTTACATTTAAGTCTGCATCCTGAGCTGTTCTGAGCCTGCTCGTGGAATTAAAGACAATACTCCAATGTCAATCATTAATGTTTGCCTAAATGCAAATAGACATTAAATCGACAGATATTTTAATGGAATTTGGTGTGGATTTATGTGACTTTATCTGACATTCATCATTCAAGTCCACATAACTTCCAAACATCCCTTACATGAATAACACTCATTTCCAGAGGTTAGTTACAGCTAACAACTAGTCTCGCAGAATTTAGTTCTTTTTCATTTAAATCTCTGACTCAAAAAAATAAAAAAAAATTAGAGTAGTGTTTATGATCTAATGGTATTTTCACTATTTGCACCCAGCTACTGATTCGTAATATGTTTATAACAACCCAGCATTAAATTGGCAGATATTTGAATGGAGTTTGGCATGGAATCACATTAGTTGCTCTGTTTAGTGAGTAGCTACTACAGCAACAGGACATTTACATATTCACTTGAATTAGTTTTAATTCGGGCTAAAACAGCTGCAGCTTGCGCTCCACTTAGCTTATTGGAGGAATTAAAGAAAATCCATCAATATTCATCATCAATGTTTGCCTACATGCCTACAACTAATATTAAATTGGCAGATATGTGAATGGAGTTTGGCGTGGAATCACATTAGTTGCTCTGTTTAGTGAGTAGCTGCTGTTTCAAACATGTAGCTATTAGATATCACGAAAGAAGGGAGACATTACACTGGCTGTTAGATGCTAACAGTTAGCTAGCTAAAGCCTTAAAGCCAGGCAGCAGGTTAGCCTGTTAGCATGAAGGTGATAAACTAGCAGCATGCTAACAGCGTCTCGCCGGTGAAACAGCAGCAAACCGGAAAGTGTTTGTTTACGTACCGCGCCGAACCCGCCAGCAGCTGCTCCGTTAAACGAACACTTTAGTCACTTTTTCCTGCATTCTTCTCTCTGCTGCTCAACTCTGCTGTCAACAACACGGCGCAGTCTGATGACGTCACACCGAACGGAGGTGGTAACGTGGCCGGAAACACGAAAACTCCAAACATGTCCGACTGACCACATAACAATAAATAATAATAATAAAACTTTATTTACAACTTTACATCACTCAGTCTGAATGAACTTTATTGTATTATGCAAATAAAAAACAGGAAATACGAATAATCTGCTTCCATCCGACATAAATGTATTTTTAAATAATTATAACTTCTTTTTCTCATTTTCATTTGTACTCCATGTGTTGGTCAATTTAACATGTAACAGATTTTATAAACTGCGTGACGTGTTTAAACAGAGATTAGAGGAAAAGACACAATAAACATTTCATTTAGTTTCATCAGAAAAACACGAAGGCAGCTTGTTCCTTTACTTGTGATTAATATCAGTTATTAATTGCTGTTAAGTGACTTTTGTTGTTTTGCCTGTTTTCCATCCCGCTGGAGGTCGACGACCTCATGACCTGGATGTTCAGGGTCTCAAAACCGACAGACTCTGTGCTTCAGTTTGGTGTTTTTCTGTCAAATTTTCCATCTGTCAAACTAAAAATAGAAGGAAAAATCAAAGTTTAACAAGCTGAGTGTCAGTAAATGTCCTGATTCCTGCTCTCCGGAGGGTGAGCCTGCAGATGGACACGACCCCGCGACCTTTCCTGCAGCGCCCCCCTCAGGACGACCTGCAGGCCGTCACCTGTCTGTAACGAGCGCTGCGGCCTGCAGGGGGCGCTGGCAGGACGGCACACTCATCAATAAAAGGAAGAATAATCATTTCCCTCCCCCTCTCTCTGTGTGTGTGTGTGTGTGTGTGTGTGTGTCAGCAGCAGCTGGTGTGAGGTCGCCGCCATTCATTACCTCATTAACCTGCAGCAGCCAATCAGACGCTGCGGTGTGTGATGAGGGTCTGTGGGGAATCTGGTGGGAGGAAGCTGCTTCATTCACTGCAGGGAGAGAGCATATGGTCAGTGTGTGTGTGTGTGTGTGTGTGTGTGTGTGGAGGCCTTTCTCTGTTGTCATTGATCAGCAGGGAGGAAGACGAGCAAACTGTTGCACACTAACAGTCCCTCTGGTTCAACAGGTGGCGGGGGGGGGTCGAAACAAAAAAGCACAAAAGCATAAAAATCAACTTAAAGCAGCAAAAGTCAAAGTGCTCGTTACGCAGAATAATATATTTATATTATTGCAGCATTAATGTGTTCAGCGCTTTAATGCTGCAGCTGCTGAAGCTGGAGCTCGTTTTAATGACTTTATATTCTGCTGGTAGTTTAATCTGTAATATTACATCATCATTTATTAGTGGATTATATTTAGTTTTAATCTGAATCTGCAAAGTAAAGTTATCATTATATATTAGTGCAGTAAAAAGTCCAATATGTGCCTCTGAGCTGTGGCAGTGGGAGCAGAAAGTGGCAGAAAATACTTTAAAGTTGTACTTAAGCACAGTAGTTAGTTACTTTCCCCCGCCGAGAGGAGGCAAACATCCCATAATATGTACCGCCGGCCACGAGGAGTCGGACGCCGTCGGCTCTGCAGGTTTATCTGATGCTCGGAAACAGTCTGCGTTAGTTTAAAGACGCGTCCGCTCACCAGCAGCGAGGCTCTAATGAAAGACTCTAGGCTCCGGGTGCATTATGGGAAATGTAGGATCCAGTGTTTTTGGACTACAGGTCAGGACCTCCCCACCTCTGCTGCTGTAGATGTGTTTTTCTCTACTCTTCTTCCAGCTGCTCACTGCTCCCTAACAACCGCCCTGAATCACCATAGCAACCACCTCCTTCATCCTAGCAAACACCTGGAATCACCATAGCAACCACCTGCCTTAGCAAGTTTCAGGGACAGCAGAGCAACCGCATAGCAACACCCTAGCAACCACTAAAAATCCTTCCAACCGTCGCAGCCTCCTCCTCCTCCTGGCAGCAAACTTCCACAACATTAACTCACTATAACTCTGTGCATCGAGAACATGCACATATATAATATATTTATATATATATATATTATATTATATATGTGTGTGTGTGTGTGTGTGTGATATCAGTGTAGCGTGCAGCTTCTGGCCCTGAGGTACGGTGGGAAAGAGGGAGTGCAGGTAGTTTGGTGTTTAAAGGTGCGGTGATGTGCAGCGTGAAGAAACTCGTGTTGCTTTAAATGCATTTCTTTGTTTCTGTCAGCGGATTGGAATCAATAAAGTTGTAGATGTTTGAGAAGCTGACCTCTGACCTTTGCCCGCGTCGCCACCAGTCACTGCCGGTTTCCGCTTCCTCTGTGCTGAGTCAGAAATCCCTCTGTGATCCGAAGGATCTGATCTGGTGTCATAACTCTCATCTTCTCTCGCCGGGGATCAAACCCGTGACCTTTACGGTACACAACCCTCCTCTGTGGGCTGCACCCCCGCCCCTCTCCTCCTCCTCCTCTTCTTGCTGAGCCTTCATCATCACTCTGCTCCATATATGTGATTTAATCTATAAGCCTCTAATAGCTCTTTATCAGTTAATGGCTCGCGGGACGTTAATGGTTCTGTAATCTTTCTGCTGCCTTTTTATTTTCATCACGCTGATGGTCGACAGAACAAAAGCAGCGCTGAGTGGATCCTAATCGGCCCGCAGATTTACATGCAAATGACATCCAGAGACAATTACGTCAGTTTGTCACTAATCCAACTAAGTTGTTAATCGACACAAAGACGGTAAATCAGAAGGACGTTTCTGTTACAGAACACGCAAATATGCGTCTGAAAGTGAAATCTTCCCCCACATTTACCTTCCAGAACCAGAATCACTTCACTGATCCAGAGGGGAAACTCTGTCGTTACAGCAGCTCGCTGTCAGTCAGTCACACAGGAAGAGAAGCGCTGAGCAGAAAATATAATACAGGTCAGATAAATGAAGTACACAGTGGGTTTACTGGTTGTTGATAAGTATGTATGGTATAATAATACAATGTAATAACATAAGTAATAAGTAATAGTGCATGCAGGACAACACTTTGAATTGTTAAGCCTCATGCCCTGTGTGTGTGTGTGTGTGTGTGTGTGTGTGTGTGTGTGTGTGTGTGTGCACAAAAGTTTCAACAACATAACAGGCAACCTTCATTTAAATTATTAATTCTCACAGTACAAAGTGGGTTTACCGGCTGATGATAATAATATGGTATAAAGTAGTGGTGCATGAACTGCCAAGTTAAGTGTAGCTTATTTATAATGAGACGGAGGATACTGCACAGCAGTAATGGAGGTGTGAGTAAATATCAATATCAATAAATAGGGAATTTTAAACTGAAATATCAGAATCAGAAAGACTTTATTGATCCTGAAGGGAAACTCTTTGTTACAGCAGCTCGCCTTTACGTCAGCACACAGGAGAAAGTACTAGCAAACAATATGATACACTATAAAACAGGTCAGAAAATAAATGCAGTACCAGGTGGGTATAAGTATAAGATAAACTAAGTGTCGAGTACCAAGTGGGTTTACTGGTTGATGATGATAATACAGCATAATAATACAATGTAACTAAATATGTAATAAGTAATAAGCGGAGGTGCATGTGCTGTCGAGAGTAATGGAGGTATATAATATCAATAACAATAAATAAGAAAAACTAACATGGGAAAACTAAATATTGCAGTACACAGTACAGTATAAGGTAATAGTGCAATGAGTAATGTCAATAACAATAACAATAAATATTAATTTTAAACTAAAATAGCTGTAATACACAGAATATTGCACAATTACTTCAAGTATTGCAGAGATGTTAATGATCAATGTCCAGTTTAGTGACTTCGGGTCACACAGACTGACACTTAGAGGGAGGAGTTAAAGAGTCTGATGGCCACAGGCAGGAATGACTTCCTGTGTCGCTCTGTGGTGCATTGTGGGGGGATGAGTCTTCCACTGAAGGCGCTCCTTTGTTTGACCAGCGCGTCATGGAGCGGGTGGGAGACGCTGTCCAAGATGGCGTGTAGTTTACCCAGCATCCTCCTCTCTGACACCACCGCCAGAGAGTCCAGCTCCACCCCCACAACGTCACCGGCCTTACGGGTCAGTTTGTTGAGTCTGTTGGCGTCCGCTGCCCTCAGCCTGCTGCCCTCAGCCTGCTGCCCTCAACCTGCTGCCCTCAGCATGCTGCCCTCAGCCTGCTGCCCTCAGCCTGCTGCCCTCAACCTGCTGCCCTCAGCCTGCTGCCCTCAGCCTGCTGCCCTCAACCTGCTGCCCTCAGCCTGCTGCCCTCAGCCTGCTGCCCTCAGCCTGCTGCCCTCAGCCTGCTGCCCTCAGCCTGCTGCCCTCAGCCTGCTGCCCCAGCATGCAACAGCATACAGGACAGCACCGGCCACCACAGACTCATAAAACATCCTCAGCATCGTCCGGCTTCTTCAAACTGACGGGAGGCTCTAAAAACTTTGTTTGTATCGCACATTTGATAAAGTTTTAGTTCAGTTTAGTTTATTTGCACAAGAAAGATAAAACATTAAAGGCGTAAAAAGGATGAAATAAACATCTCAAACTGACTGAAATAACAAATAAAAAATGATGCAAAAAAAAGTGTTTAACCCTGTTTTATTTATAGTAACTTTATTTATATCTCTCGCAGAGACGAGCTGAGCTCGTTTACAGCAGGACTGCAGAACCTTTTAATCTGTGAATTCTGGATATTTTCAGTGATTTTCAGACTTTTATGGCAAAAGGCACAAAATGTGTTGGAATAAAATCACTTTACATGAAAATAGACTTTTTTAATAGTTTTATTTCTTACTTTTTTTAAGATGTTTTTGTGTATAAACAGTGGATCTATATTTTTTACAACCTTGAACTCTTCTATAATAATACGTCGAGCATATTATTTGTACATTTTTAGAGACGTCCGCTGTATTTTTGTGTGTCCTGGCAGCTTTATACTTTATTAAATTGACAAAATGAGTTTCTGCTGAAGAAAATGTGCATGTGGGGTGAGGTCAGCTTTAAAAAGCTGCTTTTGAGTTCAGAGAAAGTGCAAAAATCAGGATTATGTTGCTCGTTAGTGGAACTTTCTTCTTAATGAATCCTAATGACGTGAAAGCGCGGCTCCCGGAAGTTTAAAAACCAGACAAATAAGTGAATAAGTTTGCGTTTTCCTGCATTTCTTTGAAAATATCTCCATCACATAAATGTTGAGTGTCAGAAGAGTCTGAGCAGGAAGTCATGTGACTGCGGCGATGCGTCTGCTCTATCTGGGTCATGTGATCCCATCAGGAGGATTATTAGGGAATAATTTGAAGGATTTCTGGGGATATAATTCGGCATGTTAGGATAATAATTGATAGAAGATTCCACTTTCATCTTGTAAGACGCAGCTTCGGCGTGGATTAGAAGATGCAGCGGGACATCTGGACCGAGCTGCCTTATTTTCTGAGCCTTATTAGGCTGCATCTTATTTATTTCTTATCATCTCTGATTATCATGTGCAATCTGCAGCAGCTGCAGAGAGGACACACTGTTCACGACTGTCACGGACGCTTTTCTGAAGGAAATGTTGGCGCGTGTCACGATTCAGCTGGAAGGCACTTAACGTCCCAAACAGTCGCTCGTTCGAATGTATTTAACAGAAAAAACACACAGAAATCTGTTTTAAAGTGTACGGAAGCTCATTTCTGCCAGGATTAAAATAAAAATATCATATTAAGTCAAAATGATGAGATTCTACTTTATAAAACAGGCAACATTTTGACTCACTGTCAGAAACTCCACTTGAAAGTCAACATTATGGGTGTTTTTGTTGTTGTTTTTGTCCACGTTCCGCTTATGAAATGTACATTTTTATATTTTTATTGTATTTCTTTTTAAATGCATGTATTTATTTCCCTCTGTACTATTATTTAATGTTATGCATGTTAAGTTTTTCCTTTTACAGAGAAAGGAAGTGATGGTTTTTGTAAATGTTTATGCTGTGATTGTTTTAAATTAACAAAAGCCGATAAATAAATAATAGTGTTGAATTTACTAACTCGTAATGTTAGGTAAAGGTAAAAACTTGACTAAGTATCTTATGACATCTTAGAATATTAAAATTAAGTTTTAGTAATTTCAAACTTGATTTGATTATTCAAAATCTGGATTTAATAAATAATTTGTTACATAGTAAGTTCTTATTTTGATTAAGTGTTTCATCGTTCTGATTTAGTAAGTTATAATTTTGACTTAGTAAATTTAAATCTTGACTTAATATCTCAAAAAGTTTGACTTAGTAAGATTAAATTTTGACTTTGTATCTCATAATCTTATTTTAAATTAATTTTGATCAAGTAAGTAAAAATATTTTTAATTCAGTAAATTATTAATTTGACTAAATATCTCATAATGTTGACTTAGTACGGTAAAAACGTGACTTAGTGTCTCTTGATTGAGCTCTTATGTTATATTTTGAGTTAGTGCGTCACAATCTTGATCAGGAAGTCAATATTTTGACTTTGTAAGTCATAAATTTGCTTTAGTAAATCATGACTTTGATTTATCTTATAATTTCCATTTAAATATTTATGATTTTGACTTGGCACTTAATGATCTTGACTCATAGATTTGACTTCTTGTAATGAAACAAAGTTTATGTTTACATTCACTGTTTCTCATTAAAACTTTGCTGCTGGTTTGATTTAAACAACATTTCTCCACAGTGCTCAAAACCTCCACAGGGTACCTTTAAGAAGTTGTAATTTTTATTTTTGTTATTCCTTGTAATTTGTCTATTTTTATTTTCCTGGCATGAATGAGCTTCCATAGCTTTCAGCAGGAAAGTTTGAAAATCATATTTATTGAATTGATATTCGTATATATTTTTTATCATCTTTGCATTTCGTAATTTCATTTACTGGCGATTTATTTTTTAACTATATAAATATGTGAATATTTTACATCACAGGCTTTTACTGTGTGATCATTCTGTCAACTCTGCGTAAATCATCTTTATGTGCTTTACATGTAAAAAATAATACAGTTTGAAATCTGTAAAATCTCTTATTAGTCTTTCTGTGAGCACATAATCAACAAAATAGGAAAAAATATCTGAATGAATAACGGATACGAAGGAAGAAAGTTCAAATTTAAGAAGGGAATAAAGAGAAAGGAAGCAGATGAAGACAGAAAGAGAATAACACAGTTTGAGCTCGTTCCTGATTCTGGATTATAAACATATTCGGCCTCTAACACCTGCTGACGAAACTGCGGAAACTTGAGGAAACCAGAAGCTTTGATGTTTCTCAGATTAACAGAAGAAATATTCTCCTCCTGCTGAGTAATTGGGGTCATGATGGCGTTTTATAAAACCATCAGAGCGTCTAAAAAACCAATAAAGGAGAGTGAACGACGCGTCTCCGCCCGTCCAATCCGCCTGCTGCTGGGCTATTTTTGGAGAAAAAAAGGAAAAGAAATGATGATTAATGTTATTGGATTATTTACATTGCCCTCAACATGATTGAGCCGCAGAAATGAAATTAAAATGTGTGTTGAATGGGATTTTCCAGGAAAGTCCTGTAAAAACCACGACGGTAATAAGGAATGACTAATTCTCCCAAAGTCGATTAAACACCATCTCATCCTGCAGGAAAATACATTGCAGGCCGGAGAACAACTAAGACCTGGATTAGACAACTGTGGCTACATTAAGAGGCAGATTAAAGTGTTTTTTATCTATTGTTTTTATTATTATTCAGTGTGTTCTTGTTCTGATGGCTTAACTCTGCTGGTTAGTCCAGAAAACAAGCCATTAGACACAGAAATGATCATATCTGCAGGACAGTTTCAGGACCGAAGGACGATTATTTTCTAAATTCAGATTTTTTAAAAGGTTTAAACAAATCATCTGAGAAACACAGAATTAAATACCAGCCACTTCTTTCTTCAGTTTCCAGTGAAATCGTAGAAAAGGTTTCAGTCGTAGTCGTCTGGACGCTGTTTTCAGAATCAAGACGTTTCGGCTCCCATCCGGAAGTCATTCTCAATTGTGAAAATGGTCTGAGAACTCAGAAATTTAAGCTACTCTGTGTTGCTTAAGCCCCGCCCTCAGGAAGGAGTCTACCTGAGTGTCTGCTGTTTACCTGCCTAGTTTCACCTGAAACTGACCTTCTTTTGTTTCCATGATGGCCCAGTAATCAATAATCAGGGAGGAATCTTCCTGAGTGAGGCGAAACTAGGCAGGGTTAACAGCAGACACAATTGAGAATGACTTCCTGATGGGAGCCGAAACGTCTTGATTCTGAAAACAGCGTCCAGACGACTACGACTGAAACCTTTTCTACGATGGAGCGCTCCTGGACGAATAAGGGACGACACCGTCTTGTTTCCAGTGAAATATTCATATCGTCTGCCTGAAACAACTCTGTTTGAAAAGGAGAGTAAAGCTTTGAAAACATCTCGATGGTCTGGGATGATCAAGGGCAGAGCAGGCAGATTTTAAATCATTCATAAACATATTAGATTGTAAAAGATTAATGGCCCCAGGATTCTTCCCTGGGGGACCTCAGAAATTACGGACTTCCGACTAGAAGGCGTCTCATTAACATCCAGCTTTTGATTTCGACCTGTGCTGCCTGATTGTTTTCTCCCCTCGTTCTTAATATGAAATAGCAGAAGTGTGTAAAAGTTATAAAACAATAAAACAATGTGATGTTTCTTGCTTTTTGTAGCAAATGGATATATTGTTATATTGTCAATTCACAGCGTTTTTACAGGATAATTCCGGTTTATTTCAACTTGGCGTGTTTCTCACATTGGTCGTGCTGACTTCCAGCAGCTTCCCTAAGGACATGATGTCTCTGCCGGCCTCTTGCATGTGCAACAACCCAGTGTCTCCACTAACTCGCCAGATATGGTAATGTAGCTGCTGCACATAAAAAGCTGGATAGCGGCGGTCTGATGTCCGGTTCAGGTTCAGTTGAAGCTGACTTAGCAATCTGCAAAAAGGTTCCACATAAGAATATAAAAATATAAAAAATAATGACCTGCCTGTCATTTCACACCATTTAGTCTCTAAATGGCTTATATTCTGCAGAGACGGCGTGTCATTTTTCGCGAGAATGTCATAGAGAAAGAAAAAAGTAAGGTGACGTAGTATAAAGAGCGACAGAGTCCACGTAGGGACGTGGTCGGGGTGGATGGATCAAACAAACACGGGACTTTCCCCCAGTAGACAGCTGTTCGTGTCCCGTGTGAAACCACAAGTCAGCGTTGACTTATTTTAACTTACGCATCGTAGAAAAGGTTTCAGTCGTAGTCGTCTGGACGCTGTTTTCAGAATCAAGACGTTTCGGCTCCCATCCGGAAGTCATTCTCAATTGTGAAAATGGTCTGAGAACTCAGAAATTTAAGCTACTCTGTGTTGCTTACGTATGTAAGTTAAGCTACGTAACTAGCGTACTTATTTTAACCAAACCCAAAACCACGATCTTTTCCTCAACCTAACCAAACTGCGACCGTTTCACAACGTTAAACACGTGTTTATTGTTGTTACCATGACGACGAAGGTCACCCGGCTGTAACAACGACGAAGGTCACCTGGCTGTTGTTACCATGACGACGAAGGTCCTTTCCTGCACGTCCAAAACTCATGAAATGCGCCGTCTGTAACGGCGAAAAGCTTAAAATAGCTAATGCTATTTATACGCCATCCCATAATATCGTGTTGGAAACAGGCACGAGTCCGAGTCCAAACACCCAGGAGACAGGTGATAAATCTTAATAAAAAACTGACTGAGAAAAAGAAATAGTTCATCACGACCACAGAGGAGTGCGGGCACATCCACATATAAGAACTGAAGTGACGCTCCCAAAAAGATTTGACGCACAGCTACGACATCATCAGGTATTTTCAGGTAAACTCAAAATCATTTCACCTGTCTCAGTCTGTGCTGAGCAGACCTCTTTCTGTTAGCATCCATTTATTAAATCAGTGTGTAGACGCTGTGTTCTTGAAAAAGTAATAGCTTATAATGCGGTGCAGGAAATATATAAAATACAAATATTCAGGTATTTGTACTCAGGTCCTGTGAGTAGATGTACTTGTTAGTACCGGTCTGGCTGACCTCAGAGAAGGATTAGCTGTTTGGACTTCTTTCATTTTTCAATCTATTTTAAACAATGCCTTCAGATTAGCCGTCAGAGTCAGAGTGCATCAAATAAAGAAAATTGCATTAAATTATCCCATTAATATTATTATATTTGCTGCTGCGGCGGGCTCCGCTCCAACATTATATAATGAAACAAAGTGGTTTTACTCACTTATCCCCCTCAGCCCTCAGCTAGGAAGGAGCCCTGCTAGTAAATGAAAATTGGATTGGCCTGTTATAATGCAGCCGCGTCCAAATGAAAAACTGTAGAGCAGGAAATCATGTTTTTATCCTCTGAATCATCCCACAGTTTATTCACCGAAGACGCAAAGTACATGTACAGCAAGTTTTCCTAAATATAAACTCTGTTTACACCCAAGTGATAATGTGTCTTCACAAGTCAGATGTAATAAATCCGACCTTCTTCTTGTGCCCTTCATCACATCAGTGGCTTCAGTGCCGGAGATTTTATAGAAATAGAAAACAACACACTCGCCTCTTCTGTTATTTTTATGGACCTCTGGGATCCGTTATTGTCTCTACGTGGACATTTTGAGTATTTCAGGTTTTCCAGTATCGGGTGCTGTGCATGTTTCAGGCAGGACACACTAACATGATATCACTGATATCTTCACTCACAACAACATATAAACCAGACAGCTCTGTTGTTAGCAGGTGGATTTTTTGTATCTTTAGCTACGCTAACCCCTGCTTCCAGTCTTTATGCTAAGCTAGGCTAAAGGATTTCTAGAAATGATTCCTTTACGTTCTGCTTTCTGTGACCTGATCAGTTCGAGTTCATCCACAGCGAACAGCAGCGAGTGATAAAAACCACAGTGACGTGTGTTCACAGTGTTGATGCACGTGTTGCGTGAGTTTAGCATCAGTCCAGATGTTGACAGCTGCAGTTTCTCCTCAATAAGCTCATATAAGAGACAGAAAACAATTCACAGTGCAGCACTAAGCCCTCAACACATTACTGGATCCTATAGAAGCAGATTTAATCATATGCAGCCCACAGAGTCACAACACACAGGTTGTTTACTTTCATTTTAATATAATTATCATTATTATCTGTCCTTGTGAGACATCTAAACACAAACCAGACAGACTTACAGACTTCATCAGCGTTAACTTAAGAAGAGACAACACCTGAGTCTCAGCCTGTTATTATTCATTCAGGAGTGTGTCCTGATTGGCTAATTGGGACAACAGGTGACGATGAGCGTCATTCAGAAATCTTATTTCCCTCAATTCTTATTCAACAATCACTGCTGTTGTGTTCCTCCTTAAAATACTTTGCCACTGGAAAGTTTACATCAATCTTTGTGTTCAGACAGTAAATCGTTTAATTCAGTTTTATTTATACAGTGCCAATTCATAACAGAAGTTATCTCATTGCACTTTTCCTATAGCGCAGGTCTAGACTGAACTCTTTATAATATTAATTACAGAGACCCAACAAATCCCACCATGAGCAAGCTCTTGGCGACAGTGGCAAGGAAAAACTTCCTTGGAAAAATAATGTCAGAATCAGTAACAGAGCCAATAACAACAACTGTAGCAGCAGTTTTCGAGCAGGAACACGGGGGCAGCAGGTGGCCCACAACCACAGATCCAGACTCTGCAGGAACACGGGGCAGCAGGTGGCCCACAGCCACAGATCCAGACTCTGCAGGAACACGGGGGCAGCAGGTGGCCCACAACCACAGATCCAGACTCTGCAGGAACACGGGGGCAGCAGGTGACCCACAACCACAGATCCAGACTCTGCAGGAACACGGGGGCAGCAGGTGACCCACAACCACAGATCCAGACTCTGCAGGAACACGGGGCAGCAGGTGACCCACAACCACAGATCCAGACTCTGCAGGAACACAGGGGCAGCAGGTGGCCCACAACCACAGATCCAGACTCTGCAGGAACACGGGGGCAGCAGGTGGCCCACAACCACAGATCCAGACTGCAGGAACACGGGGCAGCAGGTGGCCCACAACCACAGATCCAGACTCTGCAGGTACACGGGGGCAGCAGGTGACCCACAACCACAGATCCAGACTCTGCAGGAACACGGGGGCAGCAGGTGACCCACAACCACAGATCCAGACTCTGCAGGAACACGGGGGCAGCAGGTGGCCCACAACCACAGATCCAGACTCTGCAGGAACACGGGGGCAGCAGGTGGCCCACAACCACAGATCCAGACTCTGCAGGAACACGGGGGCAGCAGGTGGCCCACAACCACAGATCCAGACTCTGCAGGAACACTGGGGCAGCAGGTGGCCCACAACCACAGATCCAGACTCTGCAGCTCCGGAGGCAGAAACACCTGCTGAAGCGACAGAAGGAGAGGAGAGAGACAAGAAAGCACAGAACTACAGGAGAGAGAGAAGATGTCGAGTTAATAACATGCAGTAATGGGATAAAAATGCAAACAGACGGAGAGGGAGAGGAGGAGAGAGGTGCATCATGGGAAGTCTCCCGGCAGTCTAGGCCTATAGCAGCATAACTATAAGCTTTATCACAGAGGAAAGTCTTAAGCCTACTCTTAAATGTGGAGATGGTGTCTGCCTCATGAACCCAAACTGGGTCCTGGTTCTACAGGAGAGGAGCTTGATAACTGAAGGCTCTGGCTCCCGGTCTACTTTTGGAGACTCTAGGAACCACAAGTAACCCTGCATCCTGGGAGCGCAGTGCTCTAGTGGGGTAATAAGGTATTATGAGACCTTTAAGATACGATGGTGCCTGACCATTAAGAGCTTTGTAGGTGAGGAGAAGGATTTTAAACTCTATTCTGGATTTTACAGGGAGCCAGTGCAGAGAAGCTAATATTGGAGAAATATGATCTCTTTTCCTAGTTCTTGTCAGTACACGTGACGCAGCATTCTGGATCAGCTGGAGAGTCTTAAGGGACTTATTCGGGCAGCCGGATAATAATGAACTGCAATAGTCCAACCTAGAAGTACCAAATGCATGGACTAGTTTTCCGGCATCATTTTGAGACAGGATGTGCCTGATTTTTGCAATGTTGCGTAGGTGAAAGAAGGCAGTCCTTGAATTTAAGCATCTTTTTGTGCGTAAAAACTTTTTCAAGACAGTTTACTGCAAAGGTGGCGTTACAGACACTGCCGGACAGCTGTTTACGGCAAATTCATCTCCATGAAAACCACCGTGCTCTATGAAAAGGATCCTAAATGACGTATATTATATATTATTACATTACAGCTGTGTGGAAATGAATCTTCACTGCGGCTTCAGAAGAATAAAATCCTCTGAGTTTAATCATTTACATGCCGCGGCTGCAGAGAGACAGAGGACATGTTTCAGACACGATTTTTGAAGACAGACTGATTGTGAAGTTAGATTACATATTGTTAGATTACATATTGTTAGATTACATACTGACCTTTAATATCAGCACGGCAAAACGTTAAAGCCTGCAGTCAATCTGCTGCACGGCGATTGGAGTAACTGCAAAGCTGCTCAAACTTAATTAAATCAAAGCTAAACTTTCACATCATTTCACTTTAAAGGTCAAAGGCCGAGCTACACAAAGGATTCTGGGAAAAAATAGATGGGACATCTTTCTTTGACTTCAGTAACGGGAAGTGACTCAGCTCAGTTTACAGCTTTACAGTAGTACATTTACTCAAGTACTGTACTACAAATTCGAGGTACTTGTACTTTACTACTGGCCTATATTACTTATATATTTATGCTACTTTCTGCTTCCACTCGGCCTCGTCTCAGAGGAAATATCAGACGTTTCACTGCGTTTGTCTGACGGCTTCAGTTACTTTACAGATCACAGTGTTTCATCCCCTTCCTGTCCAGTGGAAACCACGTATCTCCAGATGTTTGTGACGAGCTGAAGGATGAAGAGTTTCCTTCATGTGCTGAGGAAACTCCTCCTCCTCCTGAAGCTGAATAAACTCTTTAACCCCCCCTCGGATCAGCTGGGAAACGCATCGTCACAGAGCTGAAAACAGGCTGTTTCTCGGTTTGACTGCAGGACTTTTACTGAAGTGAAGGATCTGAGTACTTATTACTTAATAGGAGTAATTACTTTTGCTAATGTGTGATTACTAAAGTAATCTAATTACTTTTTCAATGATTAATATGTAATGAGTAACTGATATCACAACTCAGTTGATGAAGACAAATGTTTTTCTATTTAAAGTTGAGCTTAAAACTGTTTCAGTGTCACTTTATAATAAGTCCTCTTTATTAAGGCTTTATAAACTGTAACCAATGGCTTTATTTATGGTTAATAAATTGTTTAATAATGCTTCATAGATTATAGTTATTCTGCATTAATAAGAATGACGTTTGTGTTGCCAGGTTCTGAAAACTGTTTTGATGCTGTTGTTAATGTTGTTGTCCATGGTGTTTATCTCCTCAGCTATTAGTGTTTGTGATGCATCGATAAATACTCTAATACTCTAATAAATCCTCAGGTCTGCAGGTATTAATGTTATATACAGTTAATACACGGACTCTGGTCCAGATGTCCAACAACCCAAAAGTTGTTTCTTTCTATCTTATGACCTTTATTAACCATTAATAAAGCCATTAATTATGAATGCTTTATAAATGTTACCTGATTATAAATTGGTGCTGTTGGCTAAATGCTTATTTGGTTATTCTTTCTTTAAATGTCGGATGAGGATGAAACACTGAGAAGCTTCAGATTATTTTCAGTTTCTAATAATTCAGAAATCTGTTTGTTTCCTCACAGAAACTCGTTCCCCTCAGCGCCTTAATTTCCTGATAACCTGTTAATTTTATTGTTTTTCACTCACATTACATGATTACTGCAACGACCCGGCAACTCAAATCACTTAATGCATTATTATTGAGGCCAGGCACTCGCTGGGCCTCCTTTAGCCAAATGACTGTTGATATTTGCTTTTAATTTAAGCAATCCACTACAAGACTCATTAACATGCTGGTAGATTAACTGCTTCCAAGCTGAGGTTATCCGCCTCTTAATGCCCTTTCCATGGGAGATAATCCCTGCTAACTTGGATTGGAGGCTACAATGAGATAAGCAGCGAATATGAAGAGATGAAGGAGAAACTGTCTGATCTGATCCCAGCGCTCCAACAATGATTGTTTTTCTCTTTCTGCTGCAATTTGCTTAATTTGGGTGTTATTGACAGGCAGTGTGTCACGGACCCTGAAGGCAGCACTGATCCTGCAGACAGACAGACACACAGACAGATACATGGACAGGATTATTGATTACTTAAACAACACAACAGGAAAACATGATTTATCGGTCAACACTATTGGGAACCACTGGACTAAACTAGCTAACTGTATATAAAGTAGTTAAACTAGCTAACTGTATATAAAGCAGTTAAAACTAGCTAACTGTATATAAAGCAGTTAAACTAGTTAACTGTGTATAAAGTAGTTAAACTAGCTAACTGTATATAAAGCAGTTAAACCAGTTAACTGTATATAAAGTAGTTAAACTAGCTAACTGTGTATAAAGCAGTTAAACTAGCTAACAGTATATAAAGTAGTTAAACTAGCTAACTGTGTATAAAGCAGTTAAACTAGCTAACTGTGTATAAAGCAGAGTTGTTGTTGAGATGAAGAGCGAGATCATGAAAACCAAATCCCACCTTACGACTGAAGCAATAAGTAAGACATTAAAACACAAAGGATTATTATTATTTTTATTTTTATTATCATGGGCTGAAAATAAATCTGAGAGCTCACAGCTGTTGCATGCTGGGAGAGAGGAGGAGTGGAAAAGTGCAATTCTGCTGATAAATCTTCTTCGTTTGTGGATTATTTAATATTCTACAAACAGTAGAATATTAAATGTATATCATTTAATATCAACATTAAACACAGACATATGGTTTTTCTTCAGTTATTAACAATATTACTCCCCTCCCCCCCCGCTAAAGCTGTATGGAGTATGAAGACCTCGGCAGAAAGCGTGCAAAGCGTCTTTACAGCCGAGTTAAACGGCATCAACACCTGCTGAACTTTGTTCTCCAGCCCGCAGCTTCACTCTGACCCGTCACAGAAACGCCGCGCGTTCAATCCTTCTGTCCTTGTCTCTGATTTCATTTCATATTCGGGATTTTTTAAACCGATTGTCTTCTTATTCTCTCCTCGATTCTTCTCCAATCTGTTCTTAGCCTCGTTCGTGCTAATCCACGCACACACACGCACACGCGCGCATGCGCGCATGCACGCACGCACGCACGCACCTCCTGCTGGTAGAGGTGTGTGATGTGTCACATGTGCTGCTCACACTTTCACTGTGTCCCACAAAAGAAACTTTGACGACCCAAATGGGCGGGACTTGTGTTTAAGACCTGCAAGGTGAGGTCATGTGACAGGCGGAGACAGGTGAAGGCATCGGTAGGTGGAGAACAGAAATGTAGAAACATGAAGCCGTCCTGAGGTTTGTGTCGTAAAGTTTTTCACTTTGTCTTCACAGCAAAGCAAGCTGATTGGCCCAAACACAGAGGCTGACTAACACCTGACCCCGACATCAACACGAGAAGAACATGCTAGCAGAGTAGCATGCTAGCAGAGTAACATGCTAGCAGAGTAGCATGCTAGCAGAGTAGCAAGCTAGCAGAGTAACATGCTAGCAGAGTAGCATGTTAGCAGAGTAGCATGTTAGCAGAGTAGCTTGCTAGCAGAGTAGCATGTTAGCAGAGTAGTATGCCAGCAGAGTAGCATGCTAGCAGAGTAGCATGTTAGCAGAGTAGCTTGCTAGCAGAGTAGCATGTTAGCAGAGTAGCATGCTAGCAGAGTAGCATGTTAGCAGAGTAGTATGCCAGCAGAGTAGCATGCTAGCAGAGTAGCATGTTAGCAGAGTAGCATGCTAGCAGAGTAGCATGCTAGCAGAGTAGCTTGCCAGCGGTGATGCTAGCGCAGCTACCCCCCGTCGGCCATGTGACCCTCACCCTGCAGGTGTAGCGGTCCCTCGTGTCCTGATGTCTTCTTCGTGTGTTAGTTTGTGTGTCTGCCCTGTGTGTCTTTAGTTATTTGTCACTGTGCATGGGGATTAATAAAGTTATCTACAAACCTTTGCCCCACACGAGGGGCTGAAAGAAAAAGGAGGGACAGATGGAGGAGAGAGGGACGGAGATGGAGGGAGGGGTTGGTGAAGTGGAAGTGACAGCAACATGGTGGAGCAGAGAGCTAACCGACCACAGAGGAGGTTAGACAGACAGACAGGCAGATCTTCATCATCTCATCAGCTGTTTCTCTGAATGATGAGATGCAGACAGGTGTGTTAACTTTAAACACAGGTGTGGTTTGGAGTCAGCGTGCAGGTATCCAAGCTTCAAACACACGTGCTCCCGCTTTCAACAGGTTGCTGTCGTTTTCTCAAAATGGCGTCAGTTCTCTGAGAGCGGCAGCTGAAGCGTCAGAAGGGGGGGGGGGGTCGAAGGGGGTCGAGAGGGTTTCAGGGTCGGGGTCAAAGGTCGAGCGTATCAGCTTGGGAAAGTGTCTTCATCTGCCACGAGACGGTGAAACTGCGGACTGATGAGAAAGTAAAACGCAGAGTTGTGCTCTTTAAAGACTCGATCGCTCCTGTTAAAGACGGCCATATTTGTAGTTTTCCTCCTCGGCTCCCACCAGCTGCCCCCGACTGACGCGCCGCAGTTTTAACGGAAACAGGAAGTCGCCAAGTGAATCGATATAAGAGAAGAATAACATGGCGTGTAGTTGTCCATTTGGGTCGAGGTATAAATTAGCATAATGCACCTAGCTCATTGGGCGAGGCGGCACGCGTCGGCATCATGCGCCGCAGGCGGCGTGACGCCTGATGGCCCGGCGGCGTTCGGCTAAAGAAACGCTCCAGACACACTCGGTCTCCGTACAGTATTAAATTTTTTAATCATTAGCCATTAGTGCTAATGGCACCAGACAGACTGTAGCTTTCTCTGGATGCTGTTGTTTGTCTGGCTTGGCCTCATGCACTTTAAGGGCTGAGATTACTAATGTAAATGAGGATGGGGGGGCGCGAGGGGGGCCGCGAGGGGGGTTCAGACCCAATATAAGAGTATATGGTCCAGACTTCCAGACACAGTCTAATTTAAAAACTGTAATCCCGACCCAGGAGTTGTTTACATCACAGAATTAGGTTAATCTATCCGGGCTATTTGCATAAATGTGCATTTATGAATAATTAGTGGGCCACAGAGGGCTGTAGGTGGAGACTGGTGGTGGTGGGGGGGGGGCGGGGGGGAGACGCGTGGCCAGACCATTGTTGCCGTTGACGGCAGTAAACAATAGACCAGCGAAAACAATGAACAACAAAACCCCGGGGAGCTGCAGCCGTCTGCCGGCTGAATTACTGCTATCGCTTACAGGCGGCCGGAGCCGCCGCACGCACCGGCAACATGCCGTTAATTTAATTACAGCTGCTGCTTTAATTGGTCTCATTAACGCTCAGTTTGACGCATTCAGCGGCTGGAAACTGTTAAAACCGCCTTCCGAGGAACATATTGACAGTTTTGGCTCCGTAACTTGCAAAGTTTGTGTGTTTTTTAATCGATTTTCTAAAGCTGTAAAATAAAATGAAATCAGATTTTACGCTGCAGCGAGTCACAGAAATGAAGCGAAACAAACATGCAGAAACAGTGGTACGCACCTTTAAACCGGTTAAACCGTCACCAGGTAGCGTCGTGGCGTGAATTTACAGGTTCATGTGAAGGCGTTAAAGGTCAGCAGCTCTCGTGAAAATGTTCAGACAACTTTAAAAATGTGAATCTGAAATGATCCAAAGCAGAAGAGAGAGTGAAGTGTCGTCCAGCCGCAGACTCAAAGGTCCACTTACTGGCTTTTTCCAGAGCTTTGAACCACATCTCCCGTGTCTTCATTAGCAAACGGAGATTCACTGATGAAGACTGCGAGATGAAGTTGAAAGCTCTGGATCATACTTGTGATTAAGCACGTTTTAGCTGCGCATTTCTGTCAACGCGCGAAACCTTCGGCGGTTTCTCCTCCAACAGTCAAACGGACCGTGATGAATCCACCGGCGAGGCGACCGGCTGCTGCGCTCCGAAGGCGTCACGCCGCAGAAGCTGTTGGTCTTTATGTGAAACGTCTCTTATTCCCCGATGAGTCCTCGCGGCTCTCAGGGGAAACCCGCCTCCTCCTTTCACCGAGGAGCCTCTGAATCTGTGCGGGCCGACCCTCCACGCCAAGATAATCAATGAACCGATCGAGACCGGTTTCAGTCAGCGCCACGGAGGGGGCAGGCAGGGCAGGGCAGGGAGGGGGACGGAGGAAGTCATGAACATTTAATGAAACATGTCCAGAAAAGAGAGGAAGAGAAGCTGCTTTATTAAACTCTAAACTATGATTAAAGATCTTTATTCAGTATTTGACCGCATTAGTCCACATTAGTCCACATTAGTCCAGACTGTTCCAGACTACTGAATCAGGACTCTTTGTCACAGCCTTTCATTCTCCGTCAGATCATCAACTTAGCAGCTCAGCCCTCATCTCTGCCTGATCCCAGACTGGATACGTTTACCTGACCTGCCTTACGGGAGCGAAACCGAACTTTGAACTTCACTCTGAGTCGTGCTTTTGGGTCCGAACCTGGTGATACCGAGCCGATACAAAGAAGCACGAAAAGCTGAATATCGTCCTCGCCGCGGGAGCTCGGAGCATCGCCAGACGTGACCAGACGTGCAAACAGAAAACGAAACAGAAGATGAAGAAGTGTTACGGTTTCATCCTGGACTCGGTGCAGTGTGCGAATATGGGTTCAGACGCGGCGTTCGACGGCTTTAAGATTTAATTCAACAGTTGCTCAGATGCAGTTAGAGGTGAATCACTAAGATCCTGATGTGGTGGCTAGCTATCTAACAAGATAACATCATAAACAAACAATCATTCAGATGGATCAGTGATTTTATTAGAATAAAACAATAATCCTGGTTGTTCCACTGTTCGCTGCGCCTCCAACATGGCCGCCACAGAGAGCCGGGCGGGGTCGCATCACCTGACAGAGCTCTGCTGCTCATTTAGCGAGCTCGGCTGATGTCAGAGAGCCGGTGATCTCTGATTAGAGATCAGGTTTACGGTCCTTCAACACGCAACGCTCAGTCCCTGCAGGCTGCAAACAGACGGCGAATTAATTACGAAAGGCAGAAATAAAACGATAAAGACGTGAAGGACGGAGATAAAACTCCAGACGAGGATGAAAAGCTCAGAGCAACAACAAGAACAAAAGACCTTAATCTGAAGATTATTCAAACCCGCATAATCAATCAATCTCCTTCTTCATATAATGGTAATCCACATTGTTTCAGAAATGAACATAAGTTTCTGTGGAGCGCACACACACACACACACACACACACACACACACACACCCTCGTTCTTCTTCTGCAGCTTTATCTGCAGTCATAATGAAACGATGACGCAGCTTCAGTCGTTTCAGAGTTTTTGCAGATTATAAAGGTTTTCACAAAATCACAACATCAGTTTGACTCGTGTAAGCTGAAAAGAAGGTGCGGAGGTTGGATTAAACCCTGCGTGTGTGTGTGTGTGTGTGTGTGTGTGTGTGTGTGTGTGTGTGTGTGTGTGTGTGTGTGTGTGTGTGTGTGTTGTCTTCTCTGTTGGCGTTTTCCTGCAACCAAAAGACAAAATAAGAAGAAGCAGAAATGTAGAAGACGATCACGGCTAAAATAAAAGGTGTTAACGAGAAAAAACGGCAATCAGTTAGGTCACAGAAGATTTTATAACATTTTGTGGAAACAAGATTCTGACCAGTGCGCGCACATTATCTTGCAAACTCAAGATCCATATTTTATGTGCACGTGTTATTATCTCGTTCGCACGAGATGGGGATCTCGTGCGAACGAGATATTAGATCCAAGATGCCTTCTGTGAACAAGATACGGATCTAACATCTCGTCCGAACAAGAAACTCCTCTGTGCGCACAAGAACAAGATATGGATCCTGTCTTATCTTGTGTCTTATCTTGCGTAAACAAGATATTAATTTTGTGCTTAAAAGTTATCAAGAAATGGATTTTGTGCAAACAAGATACTAATTTGTGTGCATAACCACAACATATATCATGTGCACACAAGTTATTGTCGTGTAAAGCAGATATCTTGTGCAAACAAGATAATAACTTATTCGCACAAGAACGAGATCCATATCTTGTTTGAGCAAGATATTAATTTAATATCTTGTGGGCAGAAGTCATCTTGTTCAAAAGTTATGGGTCTTTGTGCTCATACAGTAAGAACAAGATAAAAACTTGTGCGCGCAAGAACGAGATCCGTATCTTACGTGAACAAGATATTAGATCTAAGATCCCTCTTCTGTCTTGTTTAGAAGATATTTTGTCTGAATAAGACAAAAACTTGTGCGCACAAGAACAAGATCCATATCTTGTTTGAGCAAGATATTGATTTAATATCTTGTGGGCAGAAGTCATCTTGCTCACAAGACATGGATCTCGTATGAACAAGATAACACAAGAACAAGATCCATACGTTGTGTGAACATTTATCTTCTTCGCACGAGATGTGGATCTTGTTTCAAGTTATTATCTTGCTCAGACGATATCTCGTTAGAACAAGATAATTCTTGTTCCCATACAAACAAGATATTAATCTTTACAAGATTAATATCTTGTAGATCAATGATGATGATCAAGATGTTCGGAGTAAAAGAGATCTTCGTCGCCTCGTACGTTTGTTCTTCCTGCGAGTCCGCTGTGACCGTCCGCGTCCTACGAACATCTGTGCAGGTGTTTCCCACAACGTCACGCTCAGTAGCCATAGCGACTGATTGTGACACATTAAGGGCACCGTCATCGTACATTAGTGACATCACCGGATGACATCAGACTCTGTTGTTGTTTATTTGTTTTCATATTATAATAATTTTATAATTTCTAATTTTTACACAACATAAAATATTACAGGAATATGATCAAACTTCAGTAAGACGCCACAGAACCAAACTGATGAACTAACGTCATTATGACAGCTTCCTGTTTTGCTTCTGTCGACGCCACTGAGCCTGAAATTATGTCAAAATACTTTTCTTTGAAATTAATAAAAACTTTAAAAGAAAGAAAATAATTTAGAGACTTTTTTTTTTTTTTTTTTTAAGTCAGAAAAGGTGAACTGACGTCTCCGACTTCCTGTTTTACATTTAAAGTGACAGAGTTCAGCTCCTGAGTTTCCAGTTTCACAGACGCCTGAAGTTATTTTAGTTATTATTAAGATTTGTCAAATATGAAGTATTTCATTTTTCCTCAAAGTCTTATTTCTGTTTTTAACGCCAACGAACTAAACTTGCGTTTTTCACAATTCTCGTCTTCTTTCTTGTTTAAAGCTACAGAAATTAAATCAGTTGATTTAAATTAAAAACAAAAAACTTCTTCACTGCAACGATCAATCATTTATATAATATATCAAATAAAACATAAGACATTTTTCATCTGTTAATAAGAACTTTTACTTTTTGTACTGTGGTGTTTCTGTGTTGAGTGAAGGCTCTGAACACTTCACAGTTTACTTACATTTAATTTAAGAAGTGTATTGAATTATGTCACACTTTATTAGGCTAAATATATATATATATATATATATATATACAGTATATATATGTATTATAATAATTATTATATACTGCGATGACAGAAACAGTCAGTTCTCATCAGCTGTTACAGAAAACGAAGCTCCTCCTCATGAAAGTCAGTTTGTAAAATTAGGGCCAAGTTAGGCCTAATCCCTCGGGATTGACTGCAGGCTGGCAGGCAGAGAGTGTGTGTGTGTGTGTGTGTGTGTGTGTGAGTGTGTGTGTGTGTGTGTGTGTGTGTGTGTGTGTGAGTGTGTGTGTGTGTGTGTGTGTGTGTGTGTGTGTGTGTGTGTGTGTGTGTGTGTGTGTGTGTGTGTGTGTGTGTGTGTGTGTGTGTGTGTGTGTGTGTGTGTGTGAGTGTGTGTGTGTGTGTGTGTGTGTGTGTGTGTGTGTGTGTGTGTGTGTGTGTGTGTGTGTGTGTGTGTGTGTGTGTGTGTGTGTGTGTGTGTGTGTGTGTGTGTGTGTGTGTGTGTGTGAGTGTGTGAGTGTGTGTGTGTGTGTGTGTGTGTGTGTGTGTGTGTGTGTGTGTGTGTGTGTGTGTGTGTGTGTGTGTGTGTGTGTGTGTGTGTGTGTGTGTGTGTGTGTGTGTGTGTGTGTGAGTGTGTGTGTGTGTGTGTGTGTGTGTGTGTGTGTGTGTGTGTGTGTGTGTGTGTGTGTGTGTGTGTGTGTGTGTGTGTGTGAGTGTGTGTGTGAGTGTGTGTGTGTGTGTGTGTGTGTGTGTGTGTGTGTGTGTGTGTGTGTGTGTGTGTGTGTGTGTGTGTGTGTGTGTGTGTGTGTGTGTGTGTGTGTGTGAGTGTGAGTGAGTGTGTGTGTGTGTGTGTGTGTGTGTGTGTGTGTGTGTGTGTGTGTGTGTGTGTGTGTGTGTGTGTGTGTGTGTGTGTGTGTGTGTGTGTGTGTGTGTGTGTGTGTGTGTGTGTGATAATTACGTCTGTTTTTAAACTTTAATCTTTTTATTTATTTTTGATTGCGAGTCCAAATCAAATGAACCGGAGATTAAAGATTCCAGATAGAAATCATTTAAACGGACCGAACACGAGACACCGTTAATGTTATTATTATTATTATTATTATTATTATTATTACGTCTGAAAACACATTAATATCGTTATTAAATCATAATTTAATGATTCAGTAATTATTATTTCTACGACTGTGGAAACATTTCTGCCTTTTTATTCTTTCTGATCTTTCTGTTTTTGTTATTTAATCCACTCACTTCTTATTATATTATAATATATATATATATATATATCACTTATTATATTATTATATTATAATAAATATCACTCATTATATTAAATGTTATTATATCTCCGACACACTGACTCAGCTACTGATGTTTTTCATTTCTTCATGCTTCGCTGCATTTTAATATTAATTATAATGTGCTTTAGTTACTTTGCAGATTAATACAAAATATAACAAACACATCAATTATGATTTATTATTACAGATTAAGATAAACTTTATTATTGATCCCTGGGAGGAAATTAACGAGCTGCCCAGCAGAATATAAAGCTATGAACACATTAATGCATCAATAATATGATTTATATTATTCTGCATAACGAGCACCGCTACTATAGCATAATATTATCTTACATAATATAATATATATAATATATTAATTATAATATAAGTGTGAATGCGCACAGATTCAGATTCAGATTCTGGTTTTTATTGTTTTTATTCTGCTGATGTCGTGAAAACCTGAAACATTATTTTCATGTTTAAAGAGCTGAGGGCCTAACATGATCATCATTATTATTATTATTATTATTATTATTATTATTATTATTATTATTATGAGTCTGATGGATCCTCCACGTGCTGCTCCTCCTGCTGCCATCGATCCGGTCCCGGGGGGGTCCTGATCAGAGACCAACAGCAGAAATTAAAGAGAGAGGATCCGGATCGGATCGGAGGGAGATTGGAGGCAATTAATCCTCCGGGGCAAGAGGCCACGCCCCCCGCCGGAGCTCTCATTTCTGATTGGCTGCTGCTGTGATCCCCGGAGACTGGAGCCAGATAAAAGGAGCCCGGCAGCCGGGCGGTCCCGGTCTGTCCCCCCTCCTCCTCCTCCAGAGTCCAGCCCTGATGAGCAGCATGACGGCCCGGGAGGAAGAGAAGCCCAAAGTCAAGATGCTATCTCCGGGATTTGGGATCGATAAGTCCCGGCTGCACGGCTCAGGGTTCCGGTCCAAAGGCTTTGCCATCACCGACCTGCTGGGCCTGGAGTCGGACCTGCAGGTGCGGCAGCCGCCCGGCGGGGCCCCGGGTTCGGGCCTGTCGGCGGCGGGCTCCGGGCCCGGGGCGGAGCCGCAGGGCGTCGGCGGCGGCCTCGGCGGGTTCTCCTTCCCGGGAGGGTCGCTGCCGCTGGGCCTCGGCTTCCTGTGCAGCCTGGCGGCGCAGCAGCCCGCCGGGGCGCCCTGCTTCCTGCCGGGACACCTGCCGCTGCTGCAGGCCCGGGCCGACAGCCACTACCTGCAGAACCTGGAGGCCCAGCGGGACGCGTACTCCGGTACGGCTCGGCTCGGCTCGGCCCGAACCGATTTTTCCTCTTTTAGTGTTTGTGTTGAAGTTGCTGCTGATCTGGATCTGTGGCCCCTCGGGTTAGTTCGGGTTAGTTCGGGTTAACTCGGGTTTTAAAGCCTCTTCTCCGCTTTCGGATCCAACTGCAACCTTTTTCCAACTCAAGTCAACTTTTAGTCGCTTTTTAAATCAGCTGTGAAGCCTCTTCCTCCTCCTCCTCCTCCTCCTCCTCCTCCTCCTCCTCCTCAGCTCCACAGGTGAGGCCCCTGCAGGTGTCTCCGTGCTAACAGCCTGTCCCTGTTTGTCCCGCAGATGAAGAGTGTCTGTCCGACCGCAACGACTCCAAAAGCTCCGCGAGCTCTCAGAAGAGGAAGAAGAGGCGCCACAGGTGAGAGAGTCTTCCTCACCTGACGTCAGAAAAATGTTTATTTTACAGATATTTTCACTTTTTATTATTCACACAAAACATCAGTCAGACGTCTTTAACTCAGCCGCACTGCGATGCATTAATGCATTAATATTACTGAATATCTCAACATCTGATTGAGCTCAATGGGTTGTTTATTTTTATTTCTTATAAATATGTTTTCAGATAAAGAAACGTTTGAGAGAAACAGCTGGAAGTGAAAATCAGTTTAAACGGAGAAACAAATACTTTCAGAGTGATTTAAACAACTCAGACACGATCAAACTAAATCGTTAAACCGTGGTTAGAGATGATTATATATATTATTATTATTAATAATAATAATAATAATAATTATGCTGTTGAAGAAATGTAAATGCGCTTTGAGTTGCTTCCTGCAGCTGACAGTTTGTGGTGTGTCTGGCTGCAGGACGGTGTTCACGTCGCACCAGCTGGAGGAGCTGGAGAAAGCTTTCCACGAGGCCCACTACCCCGACGTGTACGCCCGCGAGATGCTGGCCATGAAGACGGAGCTGCCGGAGGACAGGATCCAGGTGGGACACCAGCTGACGGTGACACACCTGACTGCTCATTAAAAACGCATCATATTAAATAAATAAATAAAGTGAAGCTTTAAAAACAGCCGAAGAAGAAAAAGTCTGAACTGGATCCGAAAAGATAGATGGTTTTTCCAGATGGGAAGCGGTTCCCAACATGGGGGTCGGGGCCCCTCCACTGGGTCAGGAGAGAAATGTGAGGGGTCCTAGGATGGAAAAAAGAAAAACCTCAACTCAAGGGCCACTCGCTTGCTTTTTCTGGAGCTTTCGACCGGACGTTTGAAACGGTTTGTCGTGTTTTTTCCAGGTGTGGTTCCAGAACCGGCGGGCGAAGTGGCGAAAGCGTGAGAAGTGCTGGGGTCGCAGCAGCGTCATGGCGGAGTACGGCCTGTACGGGGCGATGGTGCGTCACTCCATCCCGCTGCCGGAGTCCATCCTCAACTCCGCCAAGAACGGCATGATGGGATCCTGCGCCCCCTGGCTGCTCGGTGAGCCGCATGCACGTCAGTGCCACGCACACGCACCACACCATGCATCAATACACAGCGTCCACACGCGCTGAACACGCACACACACACACACACACACTGAACACGCGCACGCACACACGCGCTGAACACGCACACACACACACTGAACACGCGCACACACACACGCCCTGAACACGCACACACACACACGCACTGAACACGCACACACACACACACACGCACTGAACACGCACACACACACACACACTGAACTGAACACGCACACACACACACGCCCTGAACACACACACACACTGAACACGCACACACACACACTGAACACGCGCACACACTGAACACGCGCACACACTGAACACGCACACACACTGAACACGCACACACACACACACGCACTGAACACGCAGTTTCAATAACACAACACCAAGAAGTTCATCATTCAACAAAACTATCACAGCTGTTAGCCGAGTTTTGGCCTCATTCTTTAGGTGTTACAGTAAAATGATTTTGGCCACAGATTTAAAGTGAATGTTATCAAGAAAAAGGCACCAGGGACTCAATTAATGCTCCCAAAATAAAATCTAATAATAATAATAATAAAGTTAAGATGATCAGCAGTCGGTGTCACTAAGTGCAGCTTCGTCGTCGCTGCATTAAAACAGGTCGCAGCTCACTGTCCAGTTCTCACGTTCAGATCAGCTGCCACTAAATGTTTACAGCCGCTAGCTGCAGGTGGAGCTGTTGTTAGCTAACTGACACAGCTAGCGTTAGCATGCTAACACCTGAGCCGTTCAGAGTGAAAGAGGCGATCTGGAGCTCGGTCGACGTCTCTGACCTGAAACCTGATAAATGCTACATATCTCAAATTACGAAACTGACTAACGTCAGTTAGCTTAGCATAGTCAGATATTTCCTCTCATTATAAACTGTATGAATGCTACTAACTCGTGTCTGCAGACAGAAACAAACTAACACATTTACAGATTTCTCTTTCAGCCTCTGAAGCTGTGATGTTTGGAAGTTACGCTAGCTCCTGATGCTGCAGTCACTTCCTGTTTACATAGCTGCCTGCTCCTGATTGGACGGCGCTACAGATGTTTCCTAGCAACAGATTTACATGTGACTAAAATCTTTACTCGCTGAGACGTTTGTTCAGTTTTATCGGTGCAGCCTGGTTTAGTGAATCACTGTCTGAAACTAGTTCGTCGTTAGTGAGAGCTGAAGGACTGAAGGATCCGCGAAGACCTGCTGCCGCTCAGAGCAGCGTCTGAATCTCTTCAGTATTTCTTGTTATATGATAATATATCTGAATCCCGCAGACTGAACTGAATCTCTGTCTCTGTCTCTGTCCTCACAGGAATGCACAAGAAGTCCATAGAAATGTCCAAAAAGTGTTCCAGCCCTCCGCCGTCGGACTCGACCCGCTCCGACTCGTTCTGCGACGCCTCCCGAGCCTCGCCGTCCCTGCCCCGTCGCTCCGAGGCGGGGGAGGAGCGGGAGGAGCTGCTGGAGATGGAGGAGGAGGAGGAGGAGATGGAGGAGGAGGTGGCCATCGACCTGTCCAGCTCCTCCAAACAGCAGCAGGAGGCCGGAGGCTCGATAAGGTCCGCCTCCTCGCCACGACGGCAGAGCAGCAGCGAGTCGGACGAACACAGCTGAAGGTTGGAGGAGTCAAACATGGTCGGACTGAAGATGTGGTGACTGTTTGATGATGGCGGTGGGAGTGCGGGGATTTGATTGGCTCTTCTTTCAGGGATCACAAGAACAGCCAATGACTGAACAGCCATTACGTTGTTTGTTACTATGCAAGTTATCACATAAAGCTTTAAGGGGAAATATTTAAATGCTACTGTGTGTGAGTATGCTAAAATATTAGCCTTTGGGTAATATTTTCTTATACTAACAAAGTTTACTGGTAATATAAAAGGTAAAATTAGAGAACTACAATATTGGCATGCTAATAAATGTTAGCATGCTAAAATATCAGCAGGGGAAATGATTTACAATGTTAACACTTGCACTATACTAACATTCAATAGTATGCTAAAATATAAGCCAGTGGACAATATTTATGCTAACAATTACTCATTATAAGCTAACATGCCAATAAATGTAAACTAATAATGAACTATAAAGCGTTAGCAATATTGCTTTCAGCAGGCTAACAAACATTTGGACGTAAGGCTACTAAGCTTTTTGAATCACTTATTACAATATTCTATCATGCTAACAAAAAATACTAATACTTTACATTCAATTAAATTAATAATTTAAGTGGTAATATTTGAGTGCTTATGTGTTAGCATGCTATTAAACCTTGGTATGCTTATGAACTGCGATAGCAGCACTCCGAAACACACTAAAAATCTCTACTGTGGCCTCAGTCACCATTTTATTTTTAATGTGTTAGTATGCTAAGATAAAGTGATTAAGCCTTTTAATTTAAGGCTAAATAGCCTATGGTTACTATGTTACAATAGTAACAAACATTTACTGTTTATTTAAAATGTAATATTAGACTACTAGTATGTAAGCATGCTAGTTAATGTTAGTATGCTAAAATATTAGCCTATGGTTACTATTCTACAATGATAACAAACTGTTTTTAAATGTAATGTTAGACTAGTAGTATGTTAGCATGCTAGTAAATGTAAGTATGCTAAACTAGTAGCCTGTGGGTAATATTTTATCATGCTAACAAGCTTTTACTGGTAATGTCAAATATAATATTAGAGTGCTGGTATATTGGTGGGCAATATGCTAACAAGTGTTAACTGGTAATGAAATAAAGATTTATTAGCGTATTAGCAAGCTAACAACTATCGGGACGTCAGAGGTTGATGTTGAAACAAGTGAAGTTTAGGGACAAAAATACTTCTGATTGTTTGAGTCTCTTATCCAGGGATTTTTAACAATGAAGCAACTTGTAGCGTTAAATGTACCTCTGCTAGCGAACTCTCTGTGCTCCCAGGATGGAAACAAGCTAACGCAACGTGGAACGCCGCCGCCGCCACAGTCAGATCGACCTCGAGGAATCAGACCGAGTCTTTTCTGAAAGACCTGTGAACTGTTTCAGGAGGATGTAAATGATGAAGTCTGTCTGTGTGTTTATTATTGTATTGTACTGAGAGTATGTTTTATATCCTTGTTTTTTGGAAAATAAGAGGCTATTTAATGTTTTATTCCTGTTGGTTTCTGTGTTTTATAGTTTGACTGTCTGTCAAGCGCTGACCGGCCTGACTGAAGCTCTGTGAATGAATGTAATTTAAATGTAATATTTTAAAAAAGTCTGTTTATTACTGTCATATGTATGCAGGCCTACAGCAGCAGGTTCAGCAGGTTGAAGGTGAATAAAAAAGTATTTTTGGAACTTTTCGGGACTTTTATTTTGATCATTCAACACAAACATCGCAGAATATTTTAATTTACATTTAAGATTAATCAGAAATAATGAACACTAATTAAACTTTATTACACATATCACGGCTCCATGTCCCCGAAAATCTGATTTTTCAGGAAATTTCAGGAGGAAAAACTTAGTTATGCTTAAAATAGTTGTGGAGCATAATACACACACAGAAATCCCATTTACATTTTCATGTTTTAAAATGCATAATTACTGCAAAAATTAAATAAAATTGCTAACAAATTGTTGTGTACTTGTAAGTATAACGCTGCCATATTGAATTTAAAATTGACTTTTCATTTGACGATTGTTGAAAACGTGCAACCTAAACTCGAATGAATCTGCAAACCTTGAACGATACCCTGATTTAAGCCCATTTGGCCTTTTTCATTTTTCGTTGTTAGTTTGGTCAAATGTATTAATAGCTGACTTTGACAGATTTAACAAAAGACACGTGGAAAAATTGGCACAATTATGCACAATTATTAAATTTTATTGTACATCCTGTGCACACAAATTAAATTTAATTAAATAATTTCATTTTAATTTTGGCAGCCACAGACTTCCATATAAATACAGTAAAATAATATAACATTTACAAAGGTTTCACTTGACTATCTATTATTACAAAAGCATTTTTATGAGTCATTATTAGTGTAGTATTAGTGGGAATAACATCAGGGATTTAACAAATCTCTCAGCGGCAAAATACATCTGACGTTTCCACTCGTCATTACAGTTAGATGTCTGAAATCGCAAATTAACTTGTAATATCTTTAGTTTAACAATTAATAAGAATCGTGTAATTAAGAGAAGTCATAATTATTATCTTAAATTAAAAAAAGTTTTACTAATCGATTTTGTCCCAAATATTGCTTTCTGTAAGTCGTGACACGTCTCTTCGATATGTATCTATACTGAAACATTAAAAGATATAAAATATTGAAAACAAACACACAGAGAAGTTACTGTTACTCTTGTAAAATTACACGCAATTTAACTGACTGCATGAGCTGCTGCGCAGCCGCAGAATCAGAAGCCATTAGCCGTTGGACGAGACATCTACGTCACTTCCTTTATCCGCATTAGGCGCTTTAGTTGTTTTTTTTGCTAAGCTAGCAAGCTGTTAAGTGCGCGAATTCGTAAATATGGTGGATTTACTAACTTTTAAAAAGGAGCTCACGCTAATCGTGAATAACCTCGCCAAGGCGGTGGTGACGGAGATTTTCACAGCGGCGGAGAAAGTGTCTTTGAATAAACAAAATCCCGAAACGGAGGTAAGCTACCGCGGCTAACTGTAGCTAACAGCTAACTCTACTTTAACTGTTTCGGTCCCGGGGGCTCCCGGTGTAATGACAGGAGGTGTGTCAGTGGAGTCTCAGATTATGGGCTAATCTACTGTTATAATGTTAAACAAGAGCTTGACTTTACACTCATAGTCTTCATATAGTTACACCAGAGTCCATTGAAAAATCTTATAATTTAAGCATTTTCAGTTTGTTAGCCAACTTACGTAGTTACACTGTTAGACGCAATACAATATTATAACAAGCAATTTAGACTTTAAGGCGTAAAAAGTAGTGTTAAACATTGTTTGGTGAATCCGACACCGCGCTGAGAAAGACGATAACTACACTGCTGCAGTTCGGCGCAGAATCAGACAGTCAATCGATTATTTGACCAACATTTTGATAATCAGTTAATCAATTTAAGTCATTATCTTGTTCAGTCTGGCCAGTGTGAGGAGTCTCTGCCTTTTCTCTCGTTATTGTTTATTAATCTATTAATAAATCATCCATTCAATCAAAAAAAAAATTAAATAGATTAATTGATCATCACAATAATCACTACTGGCAGCCCTACATGAAACTGATATTTTGAGATTCTGGTCTCACCGTGAACATAATAAATGACAATCCCTGCAAGATTAAATACATTATTTTAGTCATCTGATTTTGATCAAAGTCACATTACATGCTAAACTACTCAGTTACAGTTTACCTGCGTTACATTATGTTAAAAAGACACTCGTCGTGTTCACCTGTAATGCTGAAATCCAGCCCCCCGACTCGTGTCTTGTTGTTTTTAGTTGTAAGTCTGTTTGCTGGATATGTTGAGCAGCATTTTGTAAACTTTGTTGTGAAAAGTTCCTTATGTATTAATCTAAACAAATAGTTTTTATTAAATGGCCAAACAGCATTAAATTGACAGATATTTGAATGGAGTTTGCTCTGAGAGAAACCCGACAGCAGTTGCTCACATGTGTGTTGCGCTCCGGTCTTTGTCTCAGGAGAAACTCGGCACTCTGGTGGACAGCTTGTGTGTCGAAGCTGTTGATAAAATCCTGAAGATGGTCGAGGGGGCTGCTGGGAAGCAGGCGGAGACTCCGGGAGACCTGAAGGATCCACCTGAGTCTCATGAGAGCAGCGAGTGTTTGATGAAGACAACAGAAGGTGAGCAAAGCCCCTTTCATGCAGGGAAGCTGCAGCATTACTGGGTTCAGTTTAGAGGTCTTCACTGGTCTGCGAGACCTGGACCTGAGCCAGTCTGGGTCCAGAGTCTCTACAGTCAAATCAGGTCTGGTAGGGTCCTGTTGCATTGGTGCAGGTTTAAGGTCTGTGTGTCAATATGTCTAATACCTGAGTGGATCCAAGGTGAGTCTCTGTCAGCTCTGATCACATGGTGCGTCTTCATCATCATCATCATCATCATCATCATCATCATCATCGTCATCATCATCGTCGTCATCATCACAGGAGAAAGAGTAAGAACTGTGGGTCTGTTCAGGTCTGACTGTCCTCAGGTCTGTTCAGGTCTGACTGTCCTCTGGTCTGGCTGTCCTCTGGTCTGTTCAGGTCTCTTCAGGTCTGGCTGTCCTCAGGTCTGTTCAGGTCTGTTCAGGTCTGACTGTCCTCTGGTCTGTTCAGGTCTCTTCAGGTCTGGCTGTCCTCTCTGTTCAGGTCTGTTCAGGTCTGACTGTCCTCTGGTCTGTTCAGGTCTCTTCAGGTCTGGCTGTCCTCTGGTCTGTTCAGGTCTGACTGTCCTCAGGTCTGTTCAGGTCTGACTGTCCTCTGGTCTGGCTGTCCTCTGGTCTGTTCAGGTCTGACTGTCCTCAGGTCTGTTCAGGTCTGACTGTCCTCTGGTCTGGCTGTCCTCTGGTCTGTTCAGGTCTCTTCAGGTCTGGCTGTCCTCAGGTCTGTTCAGGTCTGACTGTCCTCTGGTCTGGCTGTCCTCTGGTCTGTTCAGGTCTCTTCAGGTCTGGCTGTCCTCAGGTCTGTTCAGGTCTGTTCAGGTCTGACTGTCCTCTGGTCTGTTCAGGTCTCTTCAGGTCTGGCTGTCCTCTGGTCTGTTCAGGTCTGTTCAGGTCTGGCTGTCCTCTGGTCTGTTCAGGTCTGTTCAGGTCTGACTGTCCTCTGGTCTGGCTGTCCTCTGGTCTGTTCAGGTCTCTTCAGGTCTGGCTGTCCTCAGGTCTGTTCAGGTCTGTTCAGGTCTGGCTGTCCTCTGGTCTGTTCAGGTCTGTTCAGGTCTGGCTGTCCTCAGGTCTGTTCAGGTCTCTTCAGGTCTGGCTGTCCTCAGGTCTGTTCAGGTCTCTTCAGGTCTGGCTGTCCTCTGGTCTGTTCAGGTCTGTTCAGGTCTGACTGTCCTCTGGTCTGGCTGTCCTCTGGTCTGTTCAGGTCTGTTCAGGTCTGACTGTCCTCAGGTCTGACTGTCCTCTGGTCTGTTCAGGTCTGACTGTCTTCAGGTCTGGCTGTCCTCAGGTCTGTTCAGGTCTGACTGTCTTCAGGTCTGACTGTCCTCTGGTCTGTTCAGGTCTGTTCAGGTCTGGCTGTCCTCAGGTCTCACTGTCCTCAGGTCTGACTGTCTTCAGGTCTGACTGTCCTCAGGTCTGACTGTCCTGAGGTCTGTTCAGGTCTGACTGTCCTCAGGTCTGTTCAGGTCTGACTGTCCTCAGGTCTGACTGTCCTCTGGTCTGTTCAGGTCTGTTCTGGTCTGACTGTCCTCTGGTCTGTTCAGGTCTCACTGTCCTCAGGTCTGACTGTCCTCTGGTCTGTTCAGGTCTGTTCAGGTCTGGCTGTCCTGAGGTCTGTTCAGGTCTCACTGTCTTCAGGTCTGTTCAGGTCTGACTGTCCTCAGGTCTGCTCAGGTCTGGCTATCCTCTGGATTTTCAGAGTCACGGCTGAACATGTAGCTGGTTTCGAGGATCTGGATGGGGCCACTGGACAAATAGCAGAGCGGACGAGGAGAGCGAGAGACGGGCCGAGGACGCTGAACCAGCTGCTGCAGCGCTCTCGCTCAATACTGGACCAGTTTCAAAGACCGCTGTCCCAGTTAGTCGCTCTGACAGAAATACCTGGGAAGAGTTCCCCTTTAAGGGACTTTCGATGTCTCACGAAGGAGAAGTGGGCGGACACGGTCACGGTCGGTTTAAAGCAGCTGAGTGTTTCCTGTGTGTTTCAGGTGAAGACGGCGGTGGTGAGCGCCCCCCCACAGAACAGACCTACATCCTGGTTTACGGGGTCAGTGAACGCCACACCAACAGTCGGGAGAAGCAGAGATCCTCCGAGCCCCGAACAAACTGAACACTGGTTACTGTTTTCTGTTTTGTAGAGCGCTGCCGTCGACTCCAAGTGTGTGCTGGTGTCACTGGAGAGCGATGCTAAAGCTAATGCTAACGGTGAGTTTATCTGACTGGGGAAACTCCATTCATTCAGCCAATAACCGGAACCAGAACCAGAACCAGAAGGTGATTCCAGCGTTAACTGCTAACTCTAGCTTTACCCAGTTTGGTCGGATGGTAAACGAACCCTCTGTGGCCCAGCTGACACGTAGATACTCAGAGGAAACGTAAACATCCTGCTGGGTCACTGATTAAAATGTGTCTGTAGCACAGAGCAGCAAAAACCGTCGAGTACGGAAAGCTGACTTCTCAGATTCATCACCATGTTGATTTATTCCTGATTTAAAACTGATCTAATTAATAATTTTATATAAACAATGGATTGAAGTTTCTCTGATAGCTGAGAACTGTCTCCGTCTCCGCAGCTCCACGGAGCCTTTTAGCCTCTTTTAGCTGCTAGTTTTGGTGTTGCAGCACATTTCCTGTCTGGTTCAGTCTCAGTGGTTCTGATGAAGCCGCTGGACTCGAGCTGCTCGGCAGCAAACAGCTGACAGACGCAGTCAGAGTCCAGCTGCTGAACGTAGCGGAGCATCTAGCTGCTAAAGAGCCAGATGTTTCCCTCAGCAGCTGCTGGAGACCAAACACAGAGCTGACAGAGAGAAGACCGGACCGACGTCCATCAGGAGACGCAGACACGCCTCCTGATGAAGCGTCATGTGACTCTGACACGCCTCCTGACGAAGCGTCATGTGACTCTGACACGCCTCCTGATGAAGCGTCGTGTGACTCTGTCACGCCTCCTGATGAAGCGTCATGTGACTCTGACACGCCTCCTGATGAAGCGTCATGTCGCTCTGACTCGCCTCCTGATGAAGCGTCATGTGACTCTGACACGCCTCCTGACGGCGTCATGTGACTCTGACACGCCTCCTGATGAAGCGTCATGTGACTCTGACACGCCTCCTGACGGCGTCATGTGACTCTGACACGCCTCTGATGAAGCATCACGTGACTCTGACACGCCTCCTGACGGCGTCATGTGACTCTGACACGCCTCCTGATGAAGCATCACGTGACTCTGACACGCCTCCTGACGGCGTCATGTGACTCTGACACGCCTCCTGGCGGCGTCATGTGACTCTGACACGCCTCCCGACGAAGCGTCACGTGACTCTGACACGCCTCCCGACGAAGCGTCACGTGACTCTGACACGCCTCCCGATTAAGCGTCACGTGACTCTGACACGCCTCCCGATGAAGCGTCATGTGACTCTGACACGCCTCCTGACGGAGCGTCATGTGACTCTGACACGCCTCCTGATGAAGCGTCACGTGACTCTGACACGCCTCCCGATGAAGCGTCACGTGGCTGCTGGAGACGGAAACGAGCAGCTGTTTGCTAACATGCTAACATGTTAGCATCAACTGCTTTATAAAATGATAATATGTCAGATGTTGCATTTGCAGGTTGTCCTGCTGCCCCCAAACGTGGACCAAAAACATTAATAAAGCTGTCGAACTACCTTGACTAACCTTTATCGACACATCAGTTAAAGCTAGCGTAATGTATTGAATAAAATTGAAAACAATCCCGTAACTGTAATAATGAATGAAACGATTGGCGTGCCTACCTGCGTGCCTACCTGCGTGCACTCTCTGCGCATGAACATGTGTTTTGGGGGAGTGGCTTTGGAGGGAGGGGGTTGGATTTTTTTTACGTGTCTCTAGTTTCTCCAGCGTTACCTAGCCTAGCTTTAATGGTATCGCTAACACGCATTTTAACCTCTAAGACCTCCTTGTTCTTGTGTTACAGGTGAAAATAAAACCTCGGATGCGACAGGTGAAGCCATGGCTCTGCACAGCGAGCGCTCCTCCCCCTCCCCTCCCCTGCAGGCCGACGTCCCCGACCACGAGTACGCTCGGCCGTCCTCGCCGCCGCCCGGCACCCCCTCGGCGGTGGAGGGCGGAGCCTCTGCAGCGCGCGGCAGGAAACATTGCGCCAGCAGGCGGAAAAAAGACACGTCTCAGCGCGCAGAGACCACAGAAACTCACCACCAGTGTTTACAGTGTGGGATGCTGTTTCCCAGCGCAGAGCGACTCTCCGACCACGAGAAGAAGTCTCACCTGGTGTGCTCGGTGTGCGGGACGCCGTTCACCGGCATCCTGAGACTCCGTGAACACGAGATCAAAGAGCACGGGCTGCTGCCGTACACCTGTGACTACTGCCCCAAGAGATTCAACCACAAAGCTCACCGCAACCTGCACGTGAAGGCGCGGCACACCGGAGAGAAAACCTGCCACTGCGACATCTGCGGGAAGGGCTACTCCTGCATCAGCGTGCTGAAGACGCACAGGATGACCCACTTCGAGAAGACGTTCATCTGCGACGTCTGCGGGAAGAGCTTCTACCACGCCTGCCACCTGACGCGCCACAAACTGGTGCACCAGGAGGTCCGGCCGTACCAGTGCTCCACCTGCGGGAAGGGCTTCACCCAGGCCGCCAACCTGCGCAGCCACCAGGTGATCCACACCGGAGAGAGGCAGCTCTGCTCCGTCTGCGGCAAGAGCTACCGCTGCCTGAAGAACCACGTCATCAGCAAACACTCGCACGAGCTCCCCGCCGACGAGCTGCCGGCCGGAGACACCATCATCACCTGCGAGGTGTGCGGCAAGAAGTTCCCCAACCTGTCGCAGTTTAAAGTTCACCAGAGGAGCCACACGGGAGAGAAACCGTTCCACTGCGACATCTGCGGGAAGAGTTACCGCCTGAAGGAGCTGCTGAGGGACCACAGGTACACCCACACCGGGGAGAAGCCGTACAGGTGCACCCTCTGCTCCAAAACCTTCAACCTGGCCACCAGCTTCATGAGGCACCGCAGCATCCACACCGGAGAGACGCCCTACAGCTGCCTCGACTGCGGGAAACACTTCCGCCTGCTCACCTTCCTGAAGGCTCACCTGCAGACCAAAGCTCACCTGAAGCAGACGCTGCAGAAGCCGACTGTCACCTCTGACCAGGTCTGTTCAGGGTTACAGAGACCATGTTCGTGAACCTGCTGCTCCAGCACTCTGCTGGGGTCAGTCTGGCCTCCAGATGTTGAACCAGCTGCAGGGATTCGCTCCCACTCAGCCCGCAGAGCATCAGGATCAGGTCTGGCTCTCAGTCGGGGTTCCGGTTCATCCCAGAGGTGCTGGATGGGGCTGAGATCAGATCCTCTGGGGAAAGCTTTTCTTTACGGAGCTGCTTTGTGTCGTGTTGAAGCTGCTGTCCTTCACTGGATCAGAGGAGACCAAACCAGGGAAGCAGCGCTTTTATTTAGTGTTATACTGTGTCTTGATCTGAGATCTGGACTTGGATCAGTGGGACCAGATCCACCTCGGTGAGCAGCAAACAGAATATAAGAGTTTGGCTTCCCGTCACGCTGATGTCGCAGTTTTAACGTCGGCAGGCCGAACCTTCTGGTTGGTTGTTTCCGATCGTCCTCTCTGTAAACAGCTGTTTTACACGAATAATCGTTTGCGTGTTTGTTTCCCTCCAGAATCTCTGAACGTCGGACGCGATGACATCAAGAGGCGCTCAGCGGCTGGTTTAAACCCGCCTGCAGCGTAACTAGTGTCCCTTTAACAGAGAAAGAAACGGGATCAAATCGTGTTTCTGTTGTTTGGATCAGCTGATCAGCAGATTAACAATCAGCCATCAGAGACAAACAGGATCATTAAAACTCCTAAAGGTGATTAAATCTATTGTACAAACACAAAGGTGGGATTAACGGTTGTATACATCCTTTAATCTGACCTCCGGTCTGCGGAAAAACAGTCGTGCTGGATTACAGAGGAGCATCGCTTATCGTCTGACAGCAGTAAAGTGGGAATTATCTGTGGATTAAAGCGTCCGACGAAAACAGCAGAGATTCACGTGAGTCTGACGCTGCAGCAGATCTGGGGTCAGGACAGCAGCAGCAGATCTGGGGTCAGGACAGCAGCAGCGGCAGATCTGGGGTCAGGACAGCAGCAGCAGATCTGGGGTCAGGACAGCAGCAGCGGCAGATCTGGGGTCAGGACAGCAGCAGCAGCAGCAGATCTGGGGTCAGGACAGCAGCAGCAGATCTGGGGTCAGGACAGCAGCAGCAGGACAGCAGCAGCAGATCTGGGGTCAGGACAGCAGCAGCAGCAGGACAGCAGCAGCAGATCTGGGGTCAGGACAGCAGCAGCAGCAGCAGCAGATCTGGGGTCAGGACAGCAGCAGCAGCAGCAGATCTGGGGTCAGGACAGCAGCAGCAGCAGATCTGGGGTCAGGACAGCAGCAGCAGCAGCAGATCTGGGGTCAGGACAGCAGCAGCAGATCTGGGGTCAGGACAGCAGCAGCAGATCTGGGGTCAGGACAGCAGCAGCAGATCTGGGGTCAGGACAGCAGCAGCAGATCTGGGGTCAGGACAGCAGCAGCAGATCTGGGGTCAGGACAGCAGCAGCGGCAGCAGATCTGGGGTCAGGACAGCAGCAGCAGCAGCAGATCTGGGGTCAGGACAGCAGCAGCAGCAGCAGATCTGGGGTCAGGACAGCAGCAGCAGCAGCAGCAGCAGATCTGGGGTCAGGACAGCAGCAGCAGATCTGGGGTCAGGACAGCAGCAGCAGCAGCAGATCTGGGGTCAGGACAGCAGCAGCAGATCTGCAGCAGGACAGCTGGGGTCAGGACAGCAGCAGCAGATCTGGGGTCAGGACAGCAGCAGCAGCAGCAGATCTGGGGTCAGGACAGCAGCAGCAGATCTGGGGTCAGGACAGCAGCAGCAGCAGCAGCAGCAGATCTGGGGTCAGGACAGCAGCAGCAGATCTGGGGTCAGGACAGCAGCAGCAGCAGCAGCAGCAGATCTGGGGTCAGGACAGCAGCGGCTCGGGCCGATGCTGTTTGTTTTCTGACACAATAAAACCAAACGTTGCTTTAACGGACAGAAAGTAAAATCTGACCCCGTGAGCTCAGACCTGCGGCGTGGCGTCAAAATGAATTGATTAGTTCGCCAACAGAAACTCCTCTGATAATCAATATCATTCTGTTTCTGCAAACTGAATCTCAGATTAATTAATAATAATACATAACACCTACGCTCAGTGTCCATATTATTAGGAACAGCTGAAACCAAGTCTGATCCAACGTGAAGTTATACTGTTCGGGTTGTATTGATTTAACTGATTGATCATGTTGGATGATGACCTCACGGGCGTCCCTAATAAACTGGACGTCTTCGGCTCAAATCAGTTTATTCATCTCTGAAAGTTCAGATGATCTTATGGAGCTCAGCAGTCAAACTGGAGCTCGTCTGAAGTATGTGGAACTCGGCTGAAAGCTTATTGATTATCTGACCGACTGAGCTGAGGTCAGCCTGTCGGGTCGGACACCTGTGACGTGACGTATCCGCGCTGCAGCTTTAACGTCAAACTAATCTGATTCTGAATCTGCTGCTTCAATAAACTAAACATAAAATCCAGTTTGTTTGTTTTTTATCTGCTCGTTGTTTTCTCCTGTTTGTTTTGTTGTTTTGGTAAAATGTATGTTTTATAGCACAATACAATATCATCTTACATATTGTTTTTGTACGTGTTTGAGTTCATTCTTGACTTCTCACTTACTGCCGTGTTCTGGAGCTTTCAGCCGTTTCACACAGTCATCATCAGAGAGTAAGAAAAGAGAGTAAGTGGACCTTGAGTGTATTTATCATTAACTTAGTTTGAGTTTTGTTCTTTTTTCTTTCTTTATTTGATGATTCTGAACCTTCGCTTCAGCTTCAACGTAAAAACATTTTAAATATTTAACGTGAAACATAAAGAAACATAAAACCGATTGATCCAGATCTGCAGCGCGCACTTCCTGAGCGGACCTACAGGGGGCAGCAGCCGTTAGGTAATCTTCAGGTTGTGATTGTGGTGATTGTGATGTATTGACCTGTTTGTCAGCAGCCTGAACTTCTTTCGATCTTATTCTGAGTTGAAATCTGAACAACTGAATCTGAAGCTTCCAGTCTCAGAGTGCGAATGAAGGGCGATGAAGATTGTCTGCAGCAGATACAAAGGGATGAAGAAGAAGCGGGAGTCAGTGCAACACAGCACAAAAAGACGACTGTTCTCCGCTCAAAGCAAATTACAGGAACCTTCGGTGCTGAAACGGGTTTCGGCAGAAGGCCTGTTGCTGTAAGTGATGGTCCTCATTCGAACAGCGCCGACCCAGAAGTCTCATCATGTTCTGGTAACTTCTTTGCAGCGGACATCGTGTAAGGTGACGAGTCGCAAAAGTAGTCCTCACCAAGACCCTGACCTTCAGGGGCCGCCGTAGAAACCAGAGTACAATCAGGGCTCGTCGATTTTTCACCTGTAACTGATCTAAGGAACATCTCGGATTTAAATCAACTAAATTAATGTTCCCAAATAACAACAAGAACTGACGACAGAAAAATAAAAACTGGGCGTAAAAGTGAATCTGTGAAACACAACGGGAAACCAAAAAAAAGGCCCAGAGTTAAAAAATAAAATTAAACAACATAATGAAAAAAATGTGAGGATGAAAAAAAGGGAAATTAAAAAAACATAAAATATAAATATTTTTGAAAAAATTATACTTGATTTTTATTTTTAAAAAAAAAGAAAAATTAAATAAAAAATAATGTTGGTAAAACAAAACATAAAAATACAAAAATAAAATGATGTAAAATAAAAAATGTAGGTAAGAAAGAAATAAAGATTTATTTTCCAAAATCCTAAAAAAGAAAAAACATTATTTAAAAAATAATTATTTATGCCAAAACGTTTCAGTAACTTTGTTTCCTGAAACAACAAAATGCAAAATGTTCGCGACAGGAAGCCATTCTTTTTTTTTTTTAAAGTTTTGTTTACTCTTAAATCAAAATAAATAAATCATGACACTTTAATTTTGTACAACTTTCACTGTCATCTCTTACCGGATAAAACCAGAAAACCTGAATGTTATTTGTTTAAAAAGTCACGTGACGGGCGTCGTGCATTTTGGCACTAAAGTTCTTCCATACCTGCAGACACCTGAGAACACCTGAGCGGGAGAGAGGTGGCGTTCGTGTTGAGGTGTGTCACTCACAGTGCTGGATGCAGAGGATCAACATGGCTGCTCACAGTAGCAGGGGGACCGGACTCTACAGGACCCTCCTGAGCCGCTGCAGGACCACGGGACCGGGTCAGACCAGGACCGGACCGGGACAACACAGGTGCCTGTCCTCGCTGCCTGCACCACCGCCACCGGGCACCTGGAGCTCCCAGCTGTCCCGGCTGTCCCACCGGGATCTGTACCGGCTCTCGGTCACGGATCCGGATCTGTTCTGGGGATCCGCCGCCGCTGACAGACTCCGCTGGGTGAAACCGTTCCACCGGGTCCAGGACTGCGAGCTCGGCAGCGGGAAGATCAGCTGGTTCCTGGGAGGCAAACTCAACGTGTCCGGTGAGAGATTATCGATAAAATGTCCAGGTTATCAATATGTCCGCCTGTTGCCTGAGCAGGAACACAGAGACGGAACCGCTGCTGCACGTATCGATAATCTCTCTAATATTCTTGTAATAATCCTTTAATATGTCTGCAGGAACTTTCCTGACAGCAGAGCGACCCGGAGAAGTCCCGGGTCGCCCAGCCTGCCGGGACAAAGCAGTTTAACTACTTTAAAACGGAGAATGTGCACGTGACACGAAATTATTACAAAATATTACACGAACGAGCCAGAAAAAAAAAAAGCCAATCGATTGAGTTTATTGCAGGAAGTCGCCACAGCTTCGCTTTTATGGCCCAAAATAGTTTGTAGTTTCGGTAAAACTGCACAGAAAACGTAAATGCAAACATGGACGTAGTTAAACTACCAGTTACACGCAGTGCAGTTGCGTTTATTTGTGCTTTAACGTAACAAACGGTCAGAAAACAGCGTTTTATCTGTCCGGCGCTCCCTCTCCTCCTGCGCTCGCCCGCCGCCGCCGCTCACACACGTGAACGCAGACCGAAGGAAGCTTCTTGGTGTTTTCCTGCGCAGACTGAACGCCAGACGCCGGCGTCGCAGCTCCGTGCACGAAGTGAACCGAGCCGGACGCAAGAGGTAGAGTATCAGTCCGGTCCGTGAGTGCCTGGTTTCCGAGCGTTCGGACGCAAGAGGTAGAGTATCAGTCCGGTCCGTGAACGCCGCCTGGTTTCACTGATCGGTCAGGCCGATCGTTCAGACTGATCGTCAGACTGATCGGTCAGACTGATCGGTCAGACTGATCGTTCAGACTGATCGTTCAGACTGATCAAGTGACGCACACGTTACTTTACTGACTGATTACTTTTATACGCAGCAGTCAGTAAAGTGATTCAGTCACTTTTGAGAGAAGCAACTCGTAACTAACTACTAACTTTCAGTGACACTGTTCGCTCAGACAGCTACACTGACAGTAACTGACAGTAACTGACAGCTCCAGTATATAGAGAAACAGTCAGTATGTAGAGAAACAGTCAGTATGTAGAGAAACAGTCAGTACAGAGACAGTCAGTATAGAAACAGTCAGTACAGAGAAACAGTCAGTATAGAGACAGTCAGTACAGAGACAGTCAGTATAGAAACAGTCAGTATAGAGAAACAGTCAGTACAGAGAAACAGTCAGTATAGAAACAGTCAGTATAGAGACAGTCAGTATAGAGACAGTCAGTACAGAGACAGTCAGTATAGAAACAGTCAGTATAGAGAAACAGTCAGTACAGAGAAACAGTCAGTACAGAGACAGTCAGTATAGAAACAGTCAGTATAGAAACAGTCAGTATATAGAGACAGTCAGTATAGAGAAACAGTCAGTACAGAGAAACAGTCAGTATAGAGACAGTCAGTATAGAGACAGTCAGTATAGAAACAGTCAGTATATAGAGACAGTCAGTACAGAGAAACAGTCAGTATAGAGACAGTCAGTACAGAGAAACAGTCAGTATAGAGACAGTCAGTATAGAGACAGTCAGTATAGAAACAGTCAGTATATAGAGACAGTCAGTATAGAGAAACAGTCAGTACAGAGAAACAGTCAGTATAGAGACAGTCAGTATAGAGACAGTCAGTATAGAAACAGTCAGTATATAGAGACAGTCAGTACAGAGAAACAGTCAGTATAGAGACAGTCAGTACAGAGAAACAGTCAGTATAGAGACAGTCAGTATAGAGACAGTCAGTATAGAAACAGTCAGTATATAGAGACAGTCAGTATAGAGAAACAGTCAGTACAGAGAAACAGTCAGTATAGAGACAGTCAGTATAGAGACAGTCAGTATAGAAACAGTCAGTATATAGAGACAGTCAGTATAGAGAAACAGTCAGTACAGAGAAACAGTCAGTACAGAGACAGTCAGTACAGAGACAGTCAGTATAGAAACAGTCAGTATATAGAGACAGTCAGTATAGAGAAACAGTCAGTACAGAGAAACAGTCAGTATAGAGACAGTCAGTATAGAGACAGTCAGTATAGAAACAGTCAGTATATAGAGACAGTCAGTACAGAGAAACAGTCAGTATAGAGACAGTCAGTATAGAGACAGTCAGTACAGAGAAACAGTCAGTATAGAGACAGTCAGTATAGAGACAGTCAGTATAGAAACAGTCAGTACAGAGAAACAGTCAGTATAGAGACAGTCAGTACAGAAACAGTCAGTACAGAGACAGTCAGTATAGAGACAGTCAGTATAGAGAAACAGTCAGTACAGAGAAACAGTCAGTACAGAGAAACAGTCAGTATAGAGACAGTCAGTACAGAGACAGTCAGTATAGAAACAGTCAGTATATAGAGACAGTCAGTATAGAGAAACAGTCAGTACAGAGAAACAGTCAGTATAGAGACAGTCAGTACAGAGACAGTCAGTATAGAGAAACAGTCAGTATAGAGAAACAGTCAGTACAGAGACAGTCAGTACAGAGAAACAGCCTCTGCAGTGAGTGTTTTGTGTCTCTATCCTGTTGTTTTTCTGTCTCTGATAATAATCCAATAATAATCCAATAACGCCGGCTGGATGATTTGTGTTGTATCAGATCCGATACAGGAGGATTTCTTTTCTCTCGTTATATAAATTATTGTGTAAATCTGCTGCGTGAGACACAAACAGGATCTGCCGTCTTAAATCCATTTTGGGATTAACTTTCAATCACAGTATAAATCAAGACAGTTTCCATCAGGATAATTAATTGATGAATGTCAGAGGTTTTAAAAGACAATTGTAAAAAATATATTGATCACACTGTAAACACTGACTTTCTTCCCGAACACCAAACACTTTTGAGTCTGATGGTTTTATGTTCACGCCCTGCTGCGTCTGTCCGTCCGCCAGTGAACTGTCTGGACGTCCATGTTGAGAAATATCCGGACCGAGTGGCTCTGATCTGGGAGCGAGACGAACCTGGCACTGAGGTGAAGGTCACCTACAGGTACGAACATCTCATCTGCACCACAGACAGAAATCTGCTCAGTGATAAGGTCCTTGTATCCTCCCTCTGTGCAGATGATACTGATCTTTATCTTATCAATAAGTTATCGCTCTCAGAAACTCTGTCAGTACAGCACCATAAACGTAAAGGAATATATTGTAGTCGGTGCAAAAGACATATATTCAGCCGGTAAAGTTTAACAGCCACGTATTGGTAAAAGTTATGTTACATAAGATATTTGAATACAAGTGATGTACAGACGTTACAGAAGTGCTGAATATGAGCATTTCGGATGATGTCAAAGACTGTGACATCTTTGGAAAGTGTGTTCATACCAGCACATTTTCAAGCCAACAGCCAAACTTAAACCAGTTTAAGTTTTAAGTATCTGAATACAGTTAGTCAGAGCTGCAAGGCCTTAAAAACTATAATTTTCTCTTGTTTTAATATCTGCATTTGGTAGCTTATATCTTATATTCTCTGTTTTTTTATTATGTATTTATTTATTATGTACAGAAATTAAATCTACAGATTTGTAAATGCTTAATATAAAAGCTGTTATTCAAATAATATCCAGTTTTTACTGTCATTTATTTATGGCTGTTAAGTTATCTTCACTGACACTCAACACGTCCTGCAGATATTTCAAATTAAAGGCCTACCAGGAGTGAGATGAAGGCTTTTAATGTGAAACATCAAACAATTGATCAATGAATGACATCGGTATTGTTAACCAGAGAAAGTGTTTTTCACAGAGTGGCGAGTATGACGTGACTCTGCTGTTGTACTGATGAATTAGTGCTGTGGAAATGGACATTATACTGAATTTACCAAGACAACAGGTAGACTTGGAGGAAATGTTTGTATCAACAGTAAATTAAAACAGGAATAGATCAGGAAACATGGAGGGAAGATTCTTAGTAAAATATGCTGAAATATAAAACAAGGGAAACTAGAAATAAATGAAGACCTGCTTCTCTCTGAAGGTAAATAAAGTGCCCGACCACAATCTTAAGAACTTAGTAAGTAACTTTTTTTATACATCAGAACGTCACAAAGTGCGTCACAAAAAGAAATAATGCAACGGACATAAATACAGACTTAGGAAGAATAAAAACACCATGAAATAGAAATAAATTTAAAGTAAATAGAACAGATATCATCATCATCATCATCATCACCATCAGCCTCAGTGACCTGTTGTCTGTCCAACAGAGAGCTGCTGGAGACCACCTGCCGCCTCGCCAACACACTCAAGAGCCATGGGATCCAAAAGGGGGACAGGGTGGCCATTTACATGCCGGTGTCACCGCTGGCGGTGGCGGCCATGTTGGCGTGTGCCCGTATCGGTGCGGTGCACACCGTGGCGTTTGCCGGCTTCAGCTCAGAGGCTCTTTCAGGGAGGATCCAGGACGGTGAGTCTTCGTCCACAGGGCTCTAACCTGAATCATAACGGGGGTTTTCACTTCAACACAGTCAGAGTTTCAGTGTGGCTTTAATTATTAAGCCGCAAAGAGTCGTTGGATGACGTTTTTTTAGTGATGCTAGCAGCGTGGCGCTGTGGATGGCAACGTCCGTCTGTTGGGCCAGACTGAAATATCTCAACAGCTATTGGACAGATTGCGATGACATTTCTTTGTACATGATCCTCTGACCTCTAGCGCCATCATGAGGTTGACGTTTATAGTTTTGAGTGAAATGTCTCAACAACTATTGGATGGATTGACATGAAATTTGGTTCAGACATTCATTCATTTTGTTTATGGCCAAATACCTGCAGAACTAATGACATTTCCCATCAGCCTCAGCTGTACTTTTTGTTTACTGCTAATTAGCTAATGTTAGCATGCTAACACGCTAAAGCTAAGCTCGTGAACCTGCTAAACATCAGCATGTTAGCGTTGTTAATTTGAGCATGGTAGCATGCTGATGTTAGCATTTAGCTCAAAGTAAGTACAGCCTCACAGAGCTGCTAGCTGTAGACTCTTGGTGTTGTTTTGGTAGCACCATTTCAGAGCTACCTGCTGCAACATGTAAGCTGCAAACTGCAACATAAGACGGTTTTCTGTTGCGTTCATTTTGGTTGCTAGTCTTGGCGTTAGCGTGGTGGCAGTGGGGCTTTGGACTCCTGACCTCGGTTTCTCTACAGTCTTGGCTACGGCCCTGTTCTCAACGTCAATTAAAGGTCCTTTTCCAGTCAAAGCAGGCGCCGCTTGACCTTTTCATTCCTTCAGCTGCAGCAGCATGAAGGTCAAACCAGCAGGAGCCTGAGGGGACGAGCTGTTACTTGATTCCCGTCATGTTCCACCTTCAGACAGTCTCACACTGTACCTGTAACTGTGGCAGAATAAACACCTTGTTCATTCCACCCACCACAGATACAAACTGAGCTGCAGCTCTCAGTAGGTTCGTTGCGAGTTTAAGCAGCAGATATGCGGAGGTCAGACACGCTGCTCAAGGACTTCTGTGTTTTGGAAACAGTCGCTGCCTTTCCACGGCCGGCTGAGCAGCAGGAGAAGCAAAGCATGATGGGACTGTTTATATGCAGGAATAAGTAGGAGAACCAGGACAGTCAACTATCAGACCGTGTCAAGTGTTTCTGGAGGCTGCAGTGTTTATTACAGACACAGTATCTTTTCTTAGAGTCTGAACTGTAGTGGATGTAAAGTTTGTCCTGAGGGGGGCGCCAGAGGAAACATCACAAACATATGAATGAGTGAATATAAACAGTAAAAGATATTTCCATTAAACAGGTTAAAAAAACCTTCTTCCACTCTGTCGGTATCATAAATCCTGTGTCCTGGTGGATTTTCTTCTTCTGATTCAGTCTTCTATAACTTTAAATAAATAACCACTATCAGGAAACTCTTCTGCTTTAGTGCAAAGCAGTTTATTCTTCGGATTGCAGAAAGTACAACGCAGACCTGGAATAGTGAGGGTCTGGATTCAGAATGCAGAACTACAACATTTCTCTCATGCTCAGCTCCTCCTGATGGGATAATCAGACGCGGAGCTCTCTGATTGGTGTAAATTAGAGAGAGAAACACCTGTCTGCCTGAACTTTAACCTGAATTCCTGCTGAAGGGAGGTTCCTGATACGGAGACCTTCACCTCCCCCCCACCTTGAGATAACGATGCTAGTAAGTAAGCTTTCCAGCACCTGCAGGGCGTCATGGCCTCGGCTCCCTCTGTGTTCGTTCTGACCCTCAGTGCTTCATATAGATTAAAATAAAACACATCTAGGTTGTAAATCGATTATGTACTGTTGTGTCATGTTGTTGCAGCTCTTCATTTAATCTTTAATGAAATATTCAAACCACAGACTCCATGTTTTTCAGGCCGTCCTCTCCAAAAATACGGCCGCGTAGGTCGTCTGTGCAAGCAGCTTATAACGACCCACAGTTAGGTTTAGGTTTTTAGCGGCGACCTTTAGTGGCCGCCGTAATTATGACGGGAGCGAAGGAGGAAGTCAGGTGAGGAAGTATAAGGAGCGACAAAGTAGGGAGGAGGCCGGGACGTTCACCCGGGAGACCGCTGCTCGTGTCCCGCGTGACACCAGAAGTCAACGTTGACTTATTTGAACCCGAACTGTGATCTTTTCTTTACTCTGACAAAACTGCGACCGTTTCACAACGTTAACCACGTGTTTATTATTGTTACCGTGACAACAGAGGTCTCCAGCGCTCGTATATGTCGTTTTGGGAGTCGTCACCGACGTATTCTGTCGTTTAGGTGTGAGGACGTGTTGTGTTTTTACGTCTGCGTCATTTTACACACATTTCCCCCAGATTCAGCCTTCATACTGAGTGCAGCCTAAAGCGCACCTTGTAGACAGGTGCGTCAGAAATGCAAAAAGAGAGTCCATCCTGTACACTCCTTTCATCGGGCATCAAACTCCCAACATGAAACAACAACGAGTCAGAGAGGAGACACATCACGTGATGGGAGACCGTTACATCAACAGCTGATTCAACAAAAACCCAGAAATGTTTAAATAGAAAAACTACAGATAGAAAAGACGAGTGATTTTGATCGATTCTATTGTTTTTGTATCTTCTTTAGTAAACCTTTGAAATATTGAATCATTTCCAGTTTGTGACGTATTTGGACTGCCGGACTCTCTAGTTTTCTAATGTTTGTTTCTATCAGTTATTGTTCGTTATTACTGGGAAAGTTGTCTGAGGTGTTTGTGATTTGACTCCTGTGATTGGTCTTTGCAGACTGAGGCTGCAACACAAACATGTTGTTGTTCCAGATATTCGGTCTGACCGAAGTGTTGCTTTTTAAATAAATTCAGCGCCGACAGTTTTTGGAAACTTTGGGATCTCTAGATGGAATTTAAAACACAGTTCTGTGAGTTTGGTTTGGTTTTATTCCGTCATGCAGTAGCTACACATGACACACGTGGCCACATATTCACAGAACAAACAAACAGAAAAGACACAAACGTGAACATCCAGAAGCTCAAAATAAAAAACACATGAAGCAAAGTGTCCCCGAACAGGGTAAAGACACTAAAAGTTAAAATATCCTCCAAACAGCACACACTGTCGAAGCTACTTCACTGACTGAACGTTGTGACATGCAGATTTAATTATAGTACAGTATTACAGCATAATAGTATTATTCATTGTACATTTTTCTACCTATCAGCCTTGTTTCCTCTTCACCCTGTTAGTGAGTTCGTGCTCAGACGAGTGAAACTTGTTCCAGTCCGGAGCCGAGAAGCTGAGTCACTCAGTTCAAGTCAGAACTCGTGCTGAGACCTTTAATAACTTACTTGTGATCACGTGTAAGCTCAGCTAAAGCAAAGGCCTCTCTGAGCGAAGGGTTAAACGTCAGGACTCTGTCGGCCAGGAAGTTTATTTAGGAATAAAGACTGGATATTTAAAGGTTGACAGCAGGTTGTAAGAGTTCAAAGGTTCGTTCAGCGCCAAGAGACAGAAGGTTGAGAGGAAACACCCAAACTGTGACAGTGTTACTGTCATTATGTGTCTGGCTTTATTTCACCTAAAACACAGTCGACTCCTGTTTCAGTGTTTGATGGCGAAGAACAGCTGAGAAGAGACGCATCGCTAAACTCGGTTTCTATATTATTTGATTAGCGAGTAGAGAAACACATTAAAGACTGACAGAGAAACTTTAGGCTTAAAGACACTGACACTGATTGATTTCTGTCCTCACAGCTGACAGTATTTGAATATGTTGATCAGCTTGAACCTCTCTGGTTACAGAAAGCTGCTCACATGTCCTCACGTTTCATATTTCCAGCGGAAACATATTTGCCGCCAGTTTTAGAAACCAGTAATGTTACGATGTTGGCAAACAGGGAACAGGAAAGGACCCAAATGCAGACAGAGGAGGCAGCACGATGATTTAAATGATTTTATAGAGCTTACTGGCAGGTGCAGGTAGGCAGGTACCAAACAGGTAACGGGCAGATTTAAGTCCAAACATCAGCGAAGCCAAAACCAACATAGCAACTGGGACGAGACAGGTGAAAACACTCGAAGCAGTCAACGACAGGAAGCCAAACTAACAGACACAAGAGGGAGGGAGAGTATTACAAAATAAAACAGGAAATAACAGGACAAAAAGCCCAAAACCTGAGAGGTCAGTAACACAGTAAACAGGCTGCTGCACTCTGACTGTGAATCGGATCCTCAAACAGTAAATACTAAAACTAGAGTTTACAGGTGACAGTGATGACTCATTCAGAGCGTACTGAGCAGGTGTGTGTTGTGTTGGCAGCTCAGTGTAAAGCTGTGATCACCTGTAATGAAGGCGTGAGGGGCGGCCGACGCATCCGCCTGAAGTCCACAGTGGACGCCGTGGTGAAGAGCTGCCCGACTGTCCGACACGTGTTCGTCTCTCAGAGGACAGAAAACCCTGCTGTGATGGGGGAGCTGGACGTCCCCCTGGAGGAGGTGGGACACCTGATCAGTGCACGATCCCTGACTTATTGATACATGTTGGAGATGATTGATTAGGGGATCACAGTCACGTCATTCTTCTTAGTAGTAGTAACAGTGTCAGTAACATTGTCAGTAACAGTGTCAGTAACATTGTCAGTAACAGTGTCAGTAGTAGTAACAGTGTCAGTAACATTGTCAGTAACAGTGTCAGTAACATTGTCAGTGTCAGTAACAGAAGTAGTAACAGTGTCAGTAACTGTCAGTAGTAGTAACAGTGCCAGTAACAGTGTCAGTAGTTATAACAGTGTCAGTAGTATTAACAGTGTCAGTAACATTGTCAGTAACATTGTCAGTAACAGTGTCAGTAGTAGTAACAGCGTCGTAGTAACAGTGTCAGTGTCAGTAACAGTAGTAGTAACAGTGTCAGTAACAGTAGTAGTAACAGTGTCAGTATCAGTGTCAGTAACAGTAGTAGTAACAGTGTCAGTGTCAGTAACAGTGTCAGTAACAGTAGTAGTAACAGTGTCAGTGTCAGTAACAGAAGTAGTAACAGTGTCAGTAACAGTGTCAGTAACAGAAGCAGTAACAGTGTCAGTATCAGTGTCAGTAACAGAAGTAGTAACAGTGTCAGTAACAGTAGTAGTAACAGTGTCAGTATCAGTGTCAGTAGTAGTAACAGTGTCAGTAACAGTGTCAGTAACAGTAGTAGTAACAGTGTCAGTAGTAGTAACAGTGTCAGTAACAGTAGTAGTAACAGTATCAGTAGTAGTAACAGTGTCAGTAACAGTGTCAGTAGTAGTAACAGTGTCAGTAACAGTGTCAGTAACAGTATCAGTAGTAGTAACAGTGTCAGTAACAGTATCAGTAGTAGTAACAGTGTCAGTAACAGTGTCAGTAACAGTGTCAGTAGTAGTAACAGTGTCAGTAGTAGTAACAGTGTCAGTAACAGTGTCAGTACTAGTAACAGTGTCAGTAACAGTGTCAGTAACAGTGTCAGTAGTAGTAACAGTGTCAGTAACAGTATCAGTAGTAGTAACAGTGTCAGTAACAGTGTCAGTAGTAGTAACAGTGTCAGTAACAGTAGTAGTAACAGTGTCAGTAGTAGTAACAGTGTCAGTAGTAGTAACAGTGTCAGTAACAGTGTCAGTAGTAGTAACAGTGTCAGTAGTAGTAACAGTGTCAGTAACAGTGTCAGTAACAGTGTCGTAGTAACAGTGTCAGTAACAGTGTCAGTAACAGTAGTAACAGTGTGTCGTAACAGTGTCAGTAACAGTGTCAGTAGTAGTAACAGTGTCAGTAACAGTGTCAGTAGTAGTAGTGTCAGTAACAGGTGTAACAGTGTAGTAGTAACAGTGTCAGTAACAGTGTCAGTAGTAGTAACAGTGTCAGTAGTAGTAACAGTGTCAGTAACAGTGTCAGTAGTAGTAACAGTGTCAGTAACAGTGTAGTAACAGTGTCAGTAGTAGTAACAGTGTCAGTAACAGTGTCAGTAGTAGTAACAGTGTCAGTAACGGTGTCAGTAAACAGTGTCAGTAAACAGTGTCGGTAACAGTGTCGGTAGTAGTAACAGTGTCAGTAGTAGTAACAGTGTCGGTAACAGTGTCAGTAGTAGTAACAGTGTCAGTAAGTAACAGTGTGTCAGTAACAGTGTCAGTAACAGTAACAGTAGTCGGTAACGGTGTCAGTAACAGTGTCAGTAGTAGTAACAGTGTCAGTAGTAGTAACAGTGTCAGTAACAGTGTCAGTAGTAGTAACAGTGTCAGTAACAGTGTCAGTAACAGTGTCAGTAGTAGTAACAGTGTCAGTAACAGTGTCAGTAGTAGTAACAGTGTCAGTAGTAGTAACAGTGTCAGTAACAGTGTCAGTAGTAGTAACAGTGTCAGTAACAGTGTCAGTAACAGTATCAGTAGTAGTAACAGTGTCAGTAACAGTATCAGTAGTAGTAACAGTGTCAGTAGTAGTAACAGTGTCAGTAGTAGTAACAGTGTCAGTAACAGTGTCAGTAACAGTGTCAGTAGTAGTAACAGTGTCAGTATCAGTGTCAGTAACAGTAGTAGTAACAGTGTCAGTATCAGTGTCAGTAACAGTAGTAGTAACAGTAACAGTGTCAGTGTCAGTAACAGTAACAGTAGTAGTAACAGTGTCAGTAGTAGTAACAGTGTCAGTAGTAGTAACAGTGTCAGTAACAGTGTCAGTAACAGTGTCAGTAACAGTGTCAGTAGTAGTAACAGTGTCAGTAACAGTAACAGTGTCAGTAACAGTGTCAGTAGTAGTAACAGTGTCAGTAGTAGTAACAGTGTCAGTAACAGTGTCAGTAGTAGTAACAGTGTCAGTAACAGTGTCAGTAACAGTAACAGTGTCAGTAACAGTGTCAGTAACAGTAGTAGTAACAGTAACAGTGTCAGTAGTAGTAACAGTGTCAGTAACAGTGTCAGTAACAGTGTCAGTAGTAGTAACAGTGTCAGTAACAGTAACAGTGTCAGTAACAGTGTCAGTAGTAGTAACAGTGTCAGTAGTAGTAACAGTGTCAGTAACAGTGTCAGTAGTAGTAACAGTGTCAGTAGTAGTAACAGTGTCAGTAGTAGTAACAGTGTCAGTAACAGTGTCAGTAACAGTGTCAGTAACAGTAACAGTGTCAGTAACAGTGTCAGTAGTAGTAACAGTGTCAGTAGTAGTAACAGTGTCAGTAGTAGTAACAGTGTCAGTAACAGTGTCAGTAACAGTAACAGTGTCAGTAACAGTGTCAGTAGTACAGTTACACGGTGTCTCTTCCAGGTGATGTCCTCTCAGTCTCCTGTTTGTCCTGCGGAGCCTCTGGACAGTGAAGACCTTCTGTTTCTTCTCTACACGTCAGGAAGTACGGGGAAACCTAAAGGCATCGTCCACACACAGGCTGGATACCTGCTGTACACCTCACTCACACACCAGGTACACACACACACACACACACACACACACACACACCTTATCTAACATTTATTTTGAAGTCTGAAATTTTGGCAAAAGGTTTTGAAAGTTTTGAGATTTGTGAGTTTAAAATAAACTCGGCCAACGCTACATGAGCTTCACTCTTTAACAGCAGAAGCTGCAGGGTTGTAATTCGGGTCGCGTTGGTGTTTTAATGAGGAAGTCAAGACAAAGGAGAGCAGTTACACAACAGGCCAAACAAAAACACTCCTGTTTGTCCTCAGGGGGACGAGGACGAGGGGGACGAGGGGACGAGGACGCAGCCCTGCGGCCAAATCTGCCTCCGAAAGCTTTAAATTAGCTTTTTTCTGATTGACAAGCAGAAACATCTGCTTTCTCTGCGTGTGTGTGTGTGTGTGTGTGTTTGCAGGGATTGACATGATGTTTATGATGATAATTGAATAAAAACATAAACCATAATAACCCCCACACACACACACACACACACACACACACACACACATTTCTGCCAAATATTTATCAGTGCTAATTTCTAAAGCAGCTTAGCGGCTCAGGGTTCGGGGGTTGTTGGCTCGCTGCTTGTTGGGATGAAACAACAGAACAAAAGCAGCTTTATGTGCAAAAGACAAGGACTGCTGGGTCCACGCCAGGGCGAGAGACACCGCCACACTGAGAGAGAGAGAGCGGCTGGGAGGGGGCGTTGCTAGGCGCCTCACGCTGGCTCATCAGCCATTTTGTTTCCGATCAAAACAACACCGGATTCCTTCAACTGAACATTCATTCATTCATCATTCACTGCTCACTAAACACTACACAGTTACTGAGTAGTACTACTTTATCAGTACTGCGACTACTACTTTATCAGTACTACGACTACTTTATCAACTTTATCAGTACTACGACTACTTTATCAACTTTATCAGTACTACGACTACTTTATCAACTTTATCAGTACTACGACTACTTTATCAATACTACGACTACTTTATCAACTTTATCAGTACTACGACTACTTTATCAATACTACGACTACTTTATCAACTTTATCAGTACTACGACTACTTTATCAACTTTATCAGTACTACGACTACTTTATCAATACTACGACTACTTTATCAACTTTATCAGTACTACGACTACTTTATCAATACTACGACTACTTTATCAACTTTATCAGTACTACGACTACTTTATCAACTTTATCAGTACTACGACTACTTTATCAATACTACGACTACTTTATCAACTTTATCAGTACTACGACTACTTTATCAATACTACGACTACTTTATCAACTTTATCAGTACTACGACTACTTTATCAACTTTATCAGTACTACGACTACTTTATCAGTACTACGACTACTTTATCAACTTTATCAATACTATGACTACTTTATCAATACTATGACAACTTTATCAGTACTACGACTACTTTATCAACTTTATCAATACTATGACTACTTTATCAATACTACGACTACTTTATCAACTTTATCAGTACTACGACTACTTTATCAATACTACGACTACTTTATCAGTACTACGACTACTTTATCAGTACTACAACTACTTTATCAGTACTACGACTACTTTATCAGTACTACGACTACTTTATCAATACTACGACTACTTTATCAGTACTACGACTACTTTATCAGTACTACAACTACTTTATCAGTACTACGACTACTTTATCAATACTACGACTACTTTATCAGTACTACAACTACTTTATCAGTGGTGGAAGAAGTATTCAAATCATTTACTTTAGTAAAAGTAGTAACACCACACTATTGAAATAGGCCATTACAAGTAAAAGTCCTGCATTCAAAATTTTATGTTTAAATTTTAAGTATAAAAGTATAAAAGTATTACAACAAAGTGTACTTAAAGTATCAGAAGTGTGCTGATCAGGCAGACTGGCCCCTGTCAGTTTTATCAGTGACGTATAAATATGTAACGGGTACTTGAGTTTTGTATTTGGTCGAGCTCATTTTCTCTGCTTCACATACTGTTACTACTTTAATCTGTAAAAAAGCGTCATATTTTAGAAACTGGTCCAGATGTAAGAGCCAGTAAAGTCGGTTAGCAGTGTTCAAACATGATCTCAGATTCTTGGAAAATTATTTTGCATCTCAACAACTGTTTATTTACAAAGACCGGGGCTTCTGGGAAATGTAGTTTAGTGTGAGACAGAAGCAGCCGAGTCTCCCTGCTGTCAGCATTAACGCTCGTGTTGTTCTGTGACTTCTTCAGTACGTGTTCGACCACCGGGACGGTGACGTGTTCGGCTGCGTGGCGGACGTCGGCTGGATAACGGGACACAGCTACGTGGTGTACGGCCCGCTGTGCAACGGCGCCACCACCGTCCTGTTTGAGAGCACACCTGTTTATCCAAACCCAGGTAAGATCCAAAACTAGAGACACTGTTAATGTCTCAAGACCTCCAGGTTCAGTCTACCAGCGGAGCTCCAGACCAACCAGCCCGTCCTCGTGTGTCGGTGAGGGACACGAGACTCCCCTGGTTGAATCATCAGAACAAAATAACCAAGATAAAACATTCTGGTGCAGCTTTTCATGACACGCCGCTGTCTCAAACGTCCAAAACACGCTCAACAGTATCTGTCCACCCGTCATAAAATCTGAACCTCAAACTTAACACACAGAGCTGCAAATCTAATATTGTGTTTGCAGTTGTTGGTTTTTAAAATGCTGTGGGACAAAGCAACGGAAAGTACTGCCCCGGAGCAGGGACCCTGGTTCCTCTGGACGAAATGCAGGTACAGGTCTTGGAAAGGTTTCTGGTCCCCTACACGTCCCCTTTTGAGGAGGCTGAAACATGTTGTTGAGGTTTTTTTTCTGTCCCTGAGATGAAATATGAACATGCTGGTTCTTTAAACCAGGCAACACTTTAAGACAGAAACTCGTTCACCCTAAGGACAAGATGCCCACACAGAAACAGAGCAATGTAGTTTATTCAATTCAATGCAGTGAGGAAAACTGCAAAGAACGGTACACAGGTGAGACTAAACAGCCACTTCACAAAAGACTTTATCAGCACAGACGACACGCTAACTCAGGATTACAGAGCGCCGTGCGTTTGCATCTGAAAGCTACTAACCGCACATTTAAAGACGGCGAGGTGGAGAGTCTAAGTAGAGAGAAGAGTTGGTTTGAAAGACGAGTCAAAGAAGCCATTTTGTGAAAAAAGAAAACCCCTCTTTGAACAGAAATGGTGGTCTGAGATTCAACCTGCCCAAAGTTTACCACAGTGTATTAACACCGTGGTCAAGCCAATCACATGCTAATCAGGTACTTAACAGTGATGAGGAGGTGCAGCCAGAAAACAACAGGTCTGATTACTGATTACTGGGCCATCATGGAAACTATTAGGTCAGTTTCAGGTGAAACTAGGCAGGTAAACAGCAGATACTCAGGTAGACTCCTTCCTGAGGGCGGGGCTTATGTAACACACAGTAGCTTAAATTTCTAGTTCCCGTCCCATTTCTTCACAATTGAGAATGACTTCCGGATGGGAGCCGAAACGTCTTGATTCTGAAAACAGCGTCCAGACGACTACGACTGAAACCTTTTCTACGATGCTGTCAGTTTAACAAAAATAAAACAAGTTGTTTGTCATTTTAGCACGAGTCTAGTAATGTTTGTTAGCGCACAAGCTAACGTTTACGTAACGTTTCTCCCTTGTTGCTAATAGCTTGGCTGTGCCTGCAGGGTCACAGTTGTACTGGTGTCTCTCCAGTGTTTGGTTACTCATTAATGTTGCTTTATTACCTTCAGTTGTCGAGCGGAGCCAGTTTATCTCACCTCGATTGTTTTAATGTCCCAACAGGAAGTCTCCACAAGGTGTTGTCACTGTGATGTGGGCTTGACCTTTGACCTGTTGCTTGTTGGTTGCTGGGGACTGAACTTTACAGCGTCTCAGTGCAAAGATGTCCAGGAAGAAGTTGTGAAAAAAAAGAAGACACATAATGCCTTGATAATAAAGCGTCTCCCTGTGTCAAATATTAATCAGTCTCCCGAATTACTTGTTTACACACTAAACTAAGATGGAGAACACTGTACCCGCTAAACATCAGCATGTTAGCATTGTCATTGTGAGATGGTGACGTTAGCATGTAGCTCAAAGCGCCACTGCGTCTAAGTACAGCCTCACAGAGCTGCTAGCTTGGCTGCAGACCGTCAGTCTGGTTTGAAAATCCACCTGTGACACTTCCTACCTGTCAGCTTGGCCTCTCACGCCAGACGCCGCCGCTTCGTGTTGCTGCATGAATTGAGCCACGTTCGACTCTTTCTGCGCCGGGACCCCCGCTGTGCCGCCACGCTGTTGTCACTGACCATGACAGCGTGTACGTGTGTTTTCATGTGTTCATCCATGTCATTGTGTGTGTGTTCAGGCAGGTACTGGGAGACAGTTGAGCGTCTGAGGATCACTCAGTTTTACGGCGCTCCGACGGCGCTGCGTCTGCTGCTGAAGTACGATGACAGCTGGGTGAAGAAGTACGACCGCTCGTCTCTGAGGACGCTCGGATCAGGTCAGACACTAAGATCCTAATAACAGTGTGTGGCCTCAGGTTGGACTCTGTAGTCAGAGTTTGTGAATGACTTTAAGATAAGATTTGATTCAACACCTTTTCATTATTCGCTGAGGACGCCTTCAGCCAGCTGTCTCATATTAAAGATCATCTGTAAACAGACCAAAGATCAATATTCAGAATGTTACAAACACATGAACTGACTGTATTAAGCTTTCAGGCTCCAGTCTAGTTTCTATCAGAGGTGAGACGACGACCACATACATTCATTTCAAATCAGTGGTGCAAGAAGTACTCGGATCTTATCTGATGTAATACACGTATTACATGAGACGGCGTCGTCCCTCATTCGTCCAGGAGTGATCCATCGTAGAAAAGGTTTCAGTCGTAGTCGTCTGGACGCTGTTTCCAGAATCAAGACAGTTCGGCTCCCATCCGGAAGTCATTCTCAATTGTGAAAATGGTCTGAGAACTCAGAGATTTAAGCTACTCTGTGTTGCTTAAGCCCCGCCCTCAGGAAGGAGTCTACCTGAGTATCTGTTGATTAGCTAGTTTCACCTGAAACTGACCTAATAGTTTCCATGATGGCCCAGTAATCAGTAATCAGGCCTGTTGTTTCCTGGCTGCACCTCCCTCATCACTGTTAAGTACCTGATTAGCATGTGATTGGCTTGACCACGGTGTTAACACACTGTGGTAAACGGTTGGCAAGTTGAATCTCAGACCACCATTTCTGTTCAAAGAGGGGTTTTCTTTTTTCACAAAATGGCTTCTTTGACTCCTCTTTCAAACCAACTCTTCTCTCTACTTAGACTCTTCACCTCGCCGTCTTTAAATGTGCGGTTTGTATTACATGTGATTACAAGTAAAAGTCATGCATTGAAAAGGGAAAGTGCCCCTGCAGAGGCTCGCCGGATAGATCTGAGGGGGCGTGACATGATCAGTGGGAGAGGAAAGAAGAAGAAACACAAATCTGTTTTCAGTTTCTGGACTTTTCTCTTATCACCGTTTTAACAATAATTAAAAATAAATATGAAGTTTAGAGGAGAAATGTCTCTTTTGTGTAGCTGAAACTTAAAGGCCTTAAACATGAGAACTAGTTTGATCTTAAACAATGAATTGTATTTTATAAACTTGTTTACTTGTTTTATTTATGTAAAATCTTAATCTGAGAAGTAACTACAGCTGCCAGGTAAGTGTAGTGCAGTGGAAGTATGAAGCAGCATGAAATGGAAATATTCAAGTACGAATACTTGAGTAAATGTACTTTACTCCTCCACTGATTAAACACACAGTCACAACATATAAAGAGCTGATGGAGGTTTTTTATATATATAAACCATATAAACTGTGTGTGTGTGTGTGTGTGTGTGTGTGTGCGCGCAGTGGGAGAGCCCATTAACCACGAGGCCTGGCACTGGTTCCACAGTGTGGTTGGAGATGGACGGTGTCCTTTAGTGGACACCTGGTGGCAGACAGGTGAGACGCACTGACATTCACATCTAAACATCAACGCGCACACACACACACACACACACACACACACACACTTTATTTATACAACACATTTAAACACAACAGGTGACCAAAATGCTGAACAGGTTCAACTTTAGGACGGTTCAACTGGTTTTGAAACTGACGCACAGCTGAGCTGTTAGCGGCTAGCTGTTAGCGGCTAGCTGTTAGCGGCTAGCTGTTAGCACATAGCTGTTAGCTCCAACTCAACTGTGTAAAAGCTGATCATCGCGGTTAAAGGCTTCCTCGTTCAGTATGATATATAACTTTTACGCGGTACCAGGACTTGAAAGCGACGTGTGGAAACAGCAGCAAACAAGAGAAAACAACTGTCCAATCAGAGCCGAGTATGTAAATCACACGCTCAGCTAAACACGCCCGCAGGCTTCAGGCCCGCAGGCTTCAGGCTCGCAGGTACATCATGTCAGATATAAATCAGACATGATGACCCGCAGACAGTCCATCAGGGTCGGGTTGTCGTCGTGCGATGTGATGACTTGGACTCACACAATCTAAATCGCCTTCTTCTTCTGCTTTAAGAGACATTTCAGGAGGTTTTCTGTTAAAACTACAAACCCCAGAGAGTCGAGCTCGATCACAGGAAGACCTGCGGAGGTCAGACCACCTGCTGGGATCCAGCTGGCAGCTTTTACACGGTAGAAACTAACTGACACAAGAGGAAATGTGGCAGTCGAAGCAAAGACCTGCTGCAGCGCCACCTGTCCACAGATTTGGACCAAACTTAGCATGTGGTGTCCCGAGCACCTCGAGAATGGCTGCACCAAATCTGGTGTCATTTGGAGAATCTAATGGTGCCATACAGTGGCACTGTCTACAGTCAAAGTCATATAAAGTACAGTATTAACAGTAATCACTCGTCCACTGTCCTACGCTACACTATGCAACGATTACTTTATAGTAAACTGAGATTTCATCGTCCTCTCGCGTCATCGCTGACAACCGTAGTTTACACGGCTGTAAATGTGATTATCGCCTGAACAAGCAGGTCCCAAATACTGTCTGATGCTAAAGAGACTAGTTTGTTGTATGAAGGAGGACCAACGGCGCTAAATACAGCACGAATGAGGACTCAGCCCAGAAGAGGAAACCTGGTTTCCTCGTCTCTCTTCTTGTTTGTCAGTCTGACTGCTGATCCGTCTGATTCTCTCTCTGCTGAAGCTTTAACCCTAATTTGAGCGATTAGCAGCAGAACATCTGCAGCTCTGCAGAAAATGAATTTAGATCAAATCCTCAACACACTTACACCCCGACTCCCCCACCCCGAACACCAGCCCCGGGACAAGACAGTCGAGGATCACTGACAGCAGTGTGAGTGTGTGTGACCTAATTCCTCGACAATCACTACACACTGTGTGTGTGTGTTGTTTTTAAATCAGACTTTAAACTCTCTGCCAGCTGCTTCTTTCTCTTAAAAGGAGAAAAATCCCCAATAAATTAAGAAATTAAAGGAAATTAAAGCTGCACGTAGAAGCAACATCTGAGGCCCTCTGGTGGCAGCCGGAGGTAACTGTTAGGTATGTTGTAAGGTTCAGAAGTGAAGTCGTATATTTACTAAAAAATATATTTACAATGTTCACACAGTTAATATTTAAATATTTTCATCAGCAGCTTTAAAAGTGACAACAATCTGCCTCCTCACATTTACCTCAGTGCAAGTCCTCCCTGCTTCTGATTGGTTAATTCAGTCACATGAGAGTTAGGAACAAGGAAGTCATCTTCTCGTTAGCAGTGATACAGCCACCACACACACACACACACACACACACACACACACACACACACACACACCTTTTTTTTTTACTTCCTTACAAATGAACGCCCAAACATCACAAATAGATACGATCAAACATTAAAATTTCATACCGTGGACTTCAGACTGAGACATTTAATATCAACGATGAGTCTTCCATGACGTGAACTTACAAACACGTCCGTCCTCCTGCGGGTCGGCCCGTCTGCAGGTGCGTCGATGCCTGGTTAAATATTTATCACCAAATATTTAATGAACAAACCCGACTGCACAAAGAGCCAAACCCTCCCTCTGCGTGGAGGATTTCTTTCCTCTTCTTTGATGTGAAACAATACTTTCTGTTCTTCGTCCTCTCCCTGTAGAGACGGGTGGAGTCTGTATCGCCCCTCGTCCTGCGGAGGACGGCGCTCCGATCGTCCCAGCGATGGCGATGAGGCCGTTCTTTGGCATCCAGCCGGTTCTCATGGGAGAGAAGGTGACCTGAAACCCACAGAACAACACTGAAAATACTCCAAACAAGAAAAAAGCTGCTTAGTCCTTCACAGGTTTCTTGAAACCAGCTTTGAGCTCGTGGCGAGGGAACCTGATTACGTTTTTAAGTCATGTACAGTCAGTTTGTTATACTGTAAGTTGATCCTCTAGACTGGTCCTGAACAACAAGGGACACATAACCACCTCTAAAACCACAAATTGTTGTTTTAACATTCAGTTTTTGTACAAATTAAAGAAACAAGATACGACGTGTTGATCAGGGAGCTTTAGAGCTGCTGGTTGGTGGATTCTGTGACCTTTGGACAGGCTAGCTGCTTCCCCCCGTTTCCAGTCTTTATGCTAAGCTAAGCTAACCAGCCGCTGGCTGTATTTAGCGTACGGACGTGAGAGCGGTGTATGAGAGTGTCTTTCCTAAAAAGGGTCGAACTTTAAGTTTGATTGTGATTTAACTGCAGCAACTCTCGGACGTCCAGGCGCTGATCTCAGTTATATACGCAAGTAGCCAAATTACTTCACAAAAACCTGGACAACATCGGTAGAATGAGACGGGTCCGAGGACGGACCCTTGAGGAACTCCACAGGTCTGTCAGCGGTGGAAACATATCGAAAGTATCCGGATTTATCAGCATGGACGGGCCCCTGGGCTCGGACATGTTTAAGACCCCTCCCACGGGACACCCCGACTGAAGGAGACACTTTGTGGTCAGTTTACGTCTCTCTGTGGTTGTTTGGCCCGGGGGCCCCTGACCTGTTGCGCCAGTCCGGCCCGTTTGGTAATTCACCCTTGCTGTCTGTAGCTGTAGGATCACGACTGAAGACTTCGAGGATCAATCCAGCGAGCTCTCCTCCGACCAGCTTCGGATCTGATCTCCCATCGGCCTCTGCGTCTCGTTAACCCTTCTTGGCCTTCTGATGTAAGAGGTCGAACGAGCCTTCGAATGACAATCTTTAATCTTTCAATTAAAACGCTGACCAGCAGCATCTGTTTGCTTTGATTAACAGACTTTCAGGCTCAGTTGGGATGATCGCCGCTCCCCCAAATTAATTATCCGCTAGTTTCCCCATTTCCCTCCCTCTGTTAAAGAACTGTAATCTGCGGGCGTTCGAGGGTTTTTCATCATCGCTGGTTACTGACTGTAGATTAGATTAGATTAGGCCTCCTTCAGTTTCACATTTCATCCTCAGACGAGGTCGGGGTCACTTCACTTTCACTCCAATCCTCTCAGAGTCCACAGAAGCTGCACTGTAACCGCTGATGAAGACGGTCCTTATGTGTTTAATAGACAGTTTGTACAGGATTTAATTTGTACCACTTAACACTGGCCTCATTCTCAGCGTGGAAAGCTACTGTATTTACACAACAACACTGAGTTTGTTCCTGAGAGACGGCAGATCAGGTTCTGTTGTGTTTTATAAAACTGACCCGAGCGAACCTGAACTGGCTTGTATCATGAGAGTAGTTTTAGTTTTCAGATCCTTTACCAGAGTGAAAGTCGCGAAACCACAATGTAAAATGTTCAATTAGAAGAAAAAGTGCTGCATTCAAAACGTACAAAAGTATTAGTATCAGCCAAATGTATCAGAAGTAAAAAACACAGTTATTATTTCACAACATTATTATTATATATATTATATTATTGTTACTCATGCATGAATGTGCAAGCAGCATTTTAATGTTATAACTGAATTTTACATACTAATTTTACACAGTGTTGAGTAGTTTAATCTATCTGTGAACCTAAAGCTAACAGGTCCCAGGTCATGATATTATGCTAACAGACTGTGGCTAAAGCTAACAGGTCCCAGGTGATGATATCATGCTAACAGACTGAGGCTAAAGCTAACAAGTCCCAGGTCATGATATCATGCTAACAGACTGAGGCTAAAGCTAACAGGTCCCAGGTGATGATATCATGCTAACAGACTGAGGCTAAAGCTAACAAGTCCCAGGTCATGATATTATGCTAACAGACTGAGGCTAAAGCTAACGGGTCCCAGGTCATGATATCATGCTAACAGACTGAGGCTAAAGCTAACGGGTCCCAGGTCATGATATCATGCTAACAGACTGAGGCTAAAGCTAACAAGTCCCAGGTCATGATATCATGCTAACAGACTGAGGCTAAAGCTAACAAGTCCCAGGTCATGATATTATGCTAACAGACTGAGGCTAAAGCTAAGAAGTCCCAGGTCATGATATCATGCTAACAGACTGAGGCTAAAGCTAACAAGTCCCAGGTCATGATATCATGCTAACAGACTGAGGCTAAAGCTAACAAGTCCCAGGTCATGATATCATGCTAACAGACTGAGGCTAAAGCTAACGGGTCCCAGGTCATGATATCATGCTAACAGACTGAGGCTAAAGCTAACAAGTCCCAGGTCATGATATCATGCTAACAGACTGAGGCTAAAGCTAACAAGTCCCAGGTCATGATATCATGCTAACAGACTGAGGCTAAAGCTAACAGGTCCCAGGTCATGATATCATGCTAACAGACTGAGGCTAAAGCTAACAAGTCCCAGGTCATGATATTATGCTAACAGACTGAGGCTAAAGCTAACGGGTCCCAGGTCATGATATCATGCTAACAGACTGAGGCTAAAGCTAACGGGTCCCAGGTCATGATATCATGCTAACAGACTGAGGCTAAAGCTAACAAGTCCCAGGTCCATGCTAACAGACTGAGGCTAAAGCTAACGGGTCCCAGATATATCATGCTAACAGACTGAGGCTAAAGCTAACGGGTCCCAGGTGATGATATCATGCTAACAGACTGAGGCTAAAGCTAATGGGTCTCAGGTGATAATATCATGCTAACAGACTGTTAGCGTGTGAATGTTTCAGTCCTGAACTCTTAGCCTTGGAGGTAACACTTACGACTATTGGTAATACGTCAGTTAGCCAGGCATGCTAACGTTAGCATCAGGTAGGTCATGTCCTCTGTAGTTACCTGTAACACACTGTTGAACTGTGACTGTTGAAGTCTTGAGCTCTCAAGCTCTTTACTGTGTCTCTTTACACTTTACCTTATACTACTTTTACTTAACGTTACTACCTGTTTATATATTTATACTACCTGTTAATACCTGCACACATCGCAGTATGCATATATGTTTGTTTTACTACCTGTTTACAAGCTGTTAAACCATCGCAACAGTGTATATATACAGTATTTATGTGCATTACCTGTCTAATCCTGTTCTTACCTGTCCACAGCGGTTCTCATTACACATGCACATTTACTACATTACTGCACAGCCTGTTTACACTACAGTTATTCATTTTATCACTACTGGACACCAGTCTACCACAGTATTATATTATATATGTATATTTTATTCCTATACTTTAACTTCTGAACTATTTTATGTCTTAGATTCTAATTTTTACTCGCGTGATTTTCTTTTTACGGCTTCACTGTAACTTTTGTGCATGTGACAAACAAAGACCTTCAACTTGAACTTTTTAAGGCTAATTCTGATATTTTGTTCAACTAAATATCATAAAATCTGACTGTTATAGGCAAAAAAAACTCCAACTAAGTAAATAAAAAAAACACGTTAGATTTCCACCAGATTTAGCATTCTGGCAGTTTAGCGACGGCTTTGACGCAACATTCAGACAATAATGTAGAGAAAGTGTAATTAAACAGTTAAATGAATAAAATAAAGTATTTGTTAAATCCCCAGAAAATTCCACAGAGTTTGGTTGGTGCCTGGTCAAAGGTTTCTTAGCTGAGGTTCTGCTGGAGGGATTAGCGGTAACTTGCTAGTTTGCACCGCCCTGTATTACACGAGCGTATCTTCACCGTCCTGTTTGTTGCAGGGCGAAGCTCTGTCTGGTAACTCCGTCAGCGGCGCTCTGTGCGTCGGCCAGCCGTGGCCCGGGATGGCTCGCAGCATCTACGAAGACCACCAGAGATTCGTCGACACGTATTTCAAACCGTATCCTGGTCGGTGAAAATAAAACGCAGCGCAGTTATTCAGTTTACGATCCGGTCTGTGAGCTGACGCTGTTTTTCCTGTCAGGTTGTTATTTTACAGGTGACGGAGCGTACCGGTCAGAGGACGGTTACTACCAGATCACCGGCCGGATGGACGATGTCATCAACGTGAGCGGTCACCGTCTCGGTACGGCGGAGATCGAGGACGCTCTGGTGAGACGCCATCAGTGATTATAGTATCTCGTCACATTCATTGTCCTCTTACCGTCATTTGTTTTAAAGAAAGTTTTACAAAATCAGCAAGTCTTGAACATTTCCTCAACTTCAGAGCATCTTAACTGGATGTAATGTTCAATATTCAGAGTCCAGACAACAAGCAGGGCGGGAACGCGTCTGTGAATATCTGCTTATCTCTCATTTAAAAGCTTCATTTCTTTATCTTCCAGCTGAAAACTGAACATTAGCCGCTGCTTGTGTTGTTTTGCAGGATGAACATCCAGCTGTTCCAGAAACAGCTGTGATTGGATTCCCACATGACATCAAAGGAGAAGGTGAGCGTCCAAAAAACACACAGGTAACGCACAGAAGCGAACTCCCATGAGCCTCTGCTGCTCTCTGTGTTTATAGTCAGCAGGAAGAGGAACCTTCAAAATAAAGGCACAGAGGAGACTGGTGGCCTTTATGCTGCTGAGGAATTTCATTCAGTTAATATGGAAAATATCTGCTGAAGAAAAGAACGAAAGACGGAAAGTAATTCAGTGAATTTAGTTCATAACGTGATAGTGTGGAAATGTATGTTTCTTTAAAATAATAAGATATATATACGATAAGAATACAAATTATTATTATTTTTTAAAATTAAAACGTATTCACTGTTATTCTTACATTTATTTCTTTATTTTCCAGTCTTGTTTTTGTCATTTATTCAGTAAGGTCGCCATTTAGTTTTTGGTTGTTTTTTGTTTTGGACAAAAAAATTACCTAATGATTAATTACCTAAAAATATAAATACAGCAGAAACAAATGTCGGCAGTGTTTAATGAATGGATGTTAAATATCTGTCTGTAGTTCAGCCTCTCAGCAGCAATATGTATATGTGTGTATATATATATATATATATATATATATATGTATATGTGTGTGTGTGTGTGTGTGTTTTATATCAGTGTAACGGTCATGTTTGGTTTATTGTTCAGTCAAAATCAGATGATCTGAAGTTAAAAACAAGCGTTTTGATTCCTGACACTCTGCTGCCTCCTGCTGGTCTGTCAGTACACCTGCTGCCAAAATAATAAGGAACCAATCACAGAGCCTACGGTGGATTTACCCATCGAGCACCTCTCAATCTTTCAGGGATCAAACTGAATGTCAACGTATTTATTCATCTGTGGCAGTTATTTATGAAGATTTCTCTGCTTTACAGCGTTTTGATCCGTAAAATAAAAAGATTAATGACGTCTTTGGGAGGATTCGTGAGGAGTTATTTACATTCAGAATAAAATTATAAAATGGTTTTATGATTCACTGGAATCCTATTTAGCCGCCATTTTGACTTCTGCTAGTTAATATATGTGAAGTTAACAGGTGTGTGTGTGTGTGTGTGTGTGTGTGTGTGTGTGTGCGCTCTCAGTACCGTTTGCCTTCGTGGTTTTGAAGGAGGGGTTTGGTGACGACGCCCCCACCGTCCTTCAGCAGCTCAGAGAACTCGTCACCGCAAAGATCGCCAAATACGCCGTCCCGGAGCACTTCCTGGTGAGCCCACGCCCCTACTCAGGTTTCCGTGGCAACAGCATCGCACGCCTGAAACAGTAACGTAACGGCAGGCTGAGCGGCAGCGTTGCGCCTCTAACCACACGAAACAGTGATGTCACAGTGCACTGACACACCCTGCGGTACGCTGTGACATCACTGCAGCGAGGTCGCCAGAAACAAGACTTTCAGCTGCTGCTCGGTTGGTTTCAGGTGAAGCTAACAAGTCCCAGGTGATGATATCATGCTAACAGACTGAGGCTAAAGCTAATGGGTCCCAGGTGATGATGTCATGCTAACAGACTGAGGCTAAAGCTAATGGGTCCCAGGTGATGATGTCATGCTAACAGACTGAGGCTAAAGCTAATGGGTCCCAGGTGATGATGTCATGCTAACAGACTGAGGCTAAAGCTAATGGGTCCCAGGTGATGATATCATGCTAACAGACTGAGGCTAAAGCTAACAAGTCCCAGGTGATGATATCATGCTAACAGACTGAGGCTAAAGCTAATGGGTCCCAGGTGATGATATCATGCTAACAGACTGAGGCTAAAGCTAATGGGTCCCAGGTGATGATGTCATGCTAACAGACTGAGGCTAAAGCTAACAAGTCCCAGGTGATGTCATGCTAACAGACTGAGGCTAAAGCTAACAAGTCCCAGGTCATGATATCATGCTCACAGACTGAGGCTAAAGCTAACTAGTCCCAGGTGATGATATCATGCTAACAGACTGAGGCTAAAGCTAACAAGTCCCAGGTGATGATATCATGCTAACAGACTGAGGCTAAAGCTAATGGGTCCCAGGTGATGATATCATGCTAACAGACTGAGGCTAAAGCTAACAAGTCCCAGGTGATGATGTCATGCTAACAGACTGAGGCTAAAGCTAACAAGTCCCAGGTGATGTCATGCTAACAGACTGAGGCTAAAGCTAACAAGTCCCAGGTCATGATATCATGCTCACAGACTGAGGCTAAAGCTAACTAGTCCCAGGTGATGATATCATGCTAACAGACTGAGGCTAAAGCTAACAAGTCCCAGGTGATGATGTCATGCTAACAGACTGAGGCTAAAGCTAACAAGTCCCAGGTGATGATATCATGCTAACAGACTGAGGCTAAAGCTAACTAGTCCCAGGTGATGATATCATGCTAACAGACTGAGGCTAAAGCTAACAAGTCCCAGGCGATGATGTCATGCTAACAGACTGAGGCTAAAGCTAACAAGTCCCAGGCGATGATGTCATGCTAACAGACTGAGGCTAAAGCTAACAATAGCTGATAATATTTTAAAATCATTTCATGCAGTTTCGTCCCTCTGTCCCACCGCTGGTTAGAAGTCGGCCTGAGTCTGGTATGATGATAGAGACAAGTTTCAATAAAGATCAAGAAATGAGGAGGTCACCTTGTGTCCAGGTGTTTCTGCCTCTTCCATTAACTTTGCTATTAGACACCTGTCAGCCAATCAGGAGTCAGCATTTCCTGTTCGCGTGTGCGGTGACGGTCAGTTTGTCTCTCAGGTGGTGAAGCAGCTGCCGAAGACTCGCTCCGGAAAGATCATGAGGCGGATCCTCAGGAAGGTTGCCATGGAGGCTGACCTCGGCGACGTGTCGACTCTGGACGATCCGTCTGTTGTCATGGAGATCATCGAGGCCCACAAGCTGTACAGGAAGCAGAGAGAAGTGGAGGAGGAGAAGAAGAAGAAGAAGTAGGAACTTCCTGTCTGAGCCTTTCCAAGCTGTGTTGTCCTCAGGTACAGTTGACAACATTTCTCGTTCCTCAGGTAGACCCGGAGCTGTTCAGACGCGTCTCACTCAAATGTCACGGTGCTAAGAACCAGCAACCGTCTGCTCAGAAGCTCCTCCCACCTCGCTGCGGTTACCCACAATCCCCTGCTCCTCTGTGTCCCCCACAAGACTTAATGTAAAAACACCTTAAAACATTTGAACTTGTACCTTTAACTCACATGTCGAGTTTCCCCTCGGGGATCAATAAAGTATTTCTGATTTCTGATTTATCAAACTTCTAATAACTACACTGAAGAAAGCTCCAAGGAGGAAACTGAGGAGGAAAACAGTTCTTCACTGAGTCTGAAGGAAAAACACGCCTATTAATGTTTGAAATAAACAACTTACAGATTCAGAGCTGCTGGTAGGAGCATTCTGTTAGCTTTGGACAGGGCCAGGCTAGCTGTTTCCCCCTGTTTCCAGTATTTATGCTAAGCTAAGCTAACCAGCTGCTGGCTTCATATTTAACGTACAGACATGAGTGTGGTGTCAATCTGAACGTCTGACTCTCAGAGAGGAAGAGAAGAAGAGGATTTCACTAAATGTTGAACTGTTCCTTTAAGGGCACCTCTCACATGATTCGTTTATTCATTTATTCGGATCCCTGTCAGCCGCTACCGCTAAGGTAGCAACTATACTTCCTGGGGTCCACATAAAAACACAAAACAGTACCACACAACATACAGGAACCATCCACACAGTACCCTCCCAGATCCCCTCTTACCCACGCAGTACCCTCCCAGATCCCCTCTTACCCATGCAGTACCCTCCCAGATCCCATAATACTCACGCAGTACCCTCCCAGATCCCCTCTTACCCACGTAGTAACCCTCCCAGATCCCCTCTTACCCACGTAGTACCCTCCCAGATCCCCTCTTACCCACGTAGTACCCTCCCAGATCCCCTCTTACCCACGTAGTACCCTCCCAGATCCCCTCTTACCCACGCAGTACCCTACCAGATCCCCTCTTACCCACGCAGTACCCTTCCAGATCCCATAATACCCACGTAGTACCCTTCCAGATCCCCTCTTACCCACGTAGTACCCTCCCAGATCCCCTCTTACCCACGCAGTACCCTCCCAGATCCCATAATACCCACGTAGTACCCTCCCAGATCCCCTCTTACCCACGCAGTACCCTCCCAGATCCCCTCTTACCCACGTAGTACCCTTCCAGATCCCCTCTTACCCACGTAGTACCCTCCCAGATCCCCTCTTACCCACATAGTACCCTCCCAGATCCCGTCTTACCCACGCAGTACCCTCCCAGATCCCCTCTTACCCACGCAGTACCCTCCCAGATCCCGTCTTACCCACGCAGTACCCTCCCAGATCCCGTCTTACCCACGCAGTACCCTCCCAGATCCCATAATACTCACGCAGTACCCTCCCAGATCCCATAATACCCACGCAGTACCCTCCCAGATCCCGTCTTACCCACGCAGTACCCTCCCAGATCCCATAATACTCACGCAGTACCCTCCCAGATCCCCTCTTACCCACGCAGTACCCTCCCAGATCCCATAATACCCATGCAGTACCCTCCCAGATCCCCTCTTACCCACGCAGTACCCTCCCAGATCCCATAATACCCATGCAGTACCCTCCCAGATCCCATCTTACCCACGCAGTACCCTCCCAGATCCCATAATACTCACGCAGTACCCTCCCAGATCCCCTCTTACCCACGCAGTACCCTCCCAGATCCCCTCTTACCCACGCAGTACCCTCCCAGATCCCGTCTTACCCACGCAGTACCCTCCCAGATCCCCTCTTACCCAAGCAGTACCCTCCCAGATCCCCTCATCACATTACCTTTTTGAGCAAATTAACTTTTTTGATCTCATGATAAATCAAATGTAACCAATCAAACACAAGGATTTTTACCTGTGTGCAATTGTTCATTGTTTTAAATATTTGTTGTAGCAATTAACACACGAAATGAACCTAAAAAACCCAAAACAATACAAAATCTAGCCAGCAGCAGGGAGGACGGTCTGACAGACGAGCAAACAGAGGAAACATGATGAAGGGAGACAGACTGCAAATTACAAAACTCCAGATTTATTCAGGAACAAGAGTCAAGAGTCAAGAGAGACAAGAGTTTAACTGAAACAGATTTATAACATAATGTTCATCACGTTGCTCCGAATCATGTGTCAGGTGTTCACCTGTTTCTGCGCTGCAGCCATCTTGGATCTCCTCGTAAACGAGCTCAGAAACTCAGTGTTTTTATGTCAAAGGAGATTTTAATGATTATTCTTATTTTATTCTTTCATTGAGATTGTGAACAGGAGTAAAAGTGAGATTTTACCTTTTATCTTTAACTTTAGTCCAAATTTTCACTTTTAGCAGTTTGATAAATACAGGCCCTTTTTCAAATATATATATATATATATATATATATATATATATATATATATATATATATATATATGTGTGTGTGTGTATATATATATATATATCTGTGTGTGTGTTTGTGCCTTAAATCCTCTAAGAAGTTTTTAAAAAATGTTCAAATGTCAAATTTACTGTGAACTTTTTATCGTGTTTTAGTTTTAGAGACTAATCTCTAACATCTGACCTTATTTGCACAGATTTTCTTAATAAAATCTGTATTTTTGCATTTAATTTGGACATTTTGAGGTATGAAATAAATTGATAATTTTAAATTAGATGTTAATTCAGAGTTTAAGCCATGAAATATCCAAATCAAGTTATAATTCTGACTTTATCTCAGATTTTAGAGATAAGACGCCTTTTTATTTGCATTTATTCTTTTTTTCAGATGATTTCTATTTAACAGATGAATATTTTGTGAATATGAACATATTTTATAGATTTATAGTTTGCAGCAGAAGTGATTTATGATCAGAAGCTCTGTGTACCATAAATGTGCAGAAATAAACTTTCACTAATAAACATGAACTCTGCTGTCTGTGTGTCTGTTTTTAATGTTAATAAAGGTTTACAGAACACAGGTCAATACAGTTTATAATAAAATATACATAATTTATTGAATCATAACATTTAGAGTAGAAACAGACACTTAAAAAGTAAAATCTTAAACAGATATAAACATTTTATTTTATTAATATTATATATATATTTATGTTTTATTCTATGATTGGTTTCATGAATTGAAATCAATTTGAATGTAATTTAATTATATGAAAATGCTAAAAGTCAAGTACTTTTTTATTTGTATGTGTCACAATTTTCCCTCAACGGGTTTTAAAACTGTTTCATATAATTTTATTTTGTTTGTTAGATTTTCTGCTACTTTTAAAAAGTATTTGTATTTTTTTGTTTTTTATTCATATTTTTATTTCATTGTATTTTTCATTGTTAAACATATGAACAATTTATACATTTATATTATTTTATATATGCTTAAACCTGATTGCAAAAAATGATAAAAGTATAATATAAAATTTTATTTATTTTTTTAGGCTTTTTACTATTTATTTATATAATATA
>NC_058052.1:29326732-29441732 GCF_020085105.1 Siniperca chuatsi
CGGCGTCTGCGGGAAGAGATTCAGCCAGAACGGCAACCTGAAGACTCACCAGCTGATTCACACGGGACAGAAGCCGTTCGGCTGCTCCGCCTGCGGCCGGAGCTTCGCCTCCACCCGCAGCCTCCGAGAGCACAAGTGCGTCTCCGCCTGACGGGGTCTGACAGGAAGCTGGGGCGCCAAATGTCCAGTCAGGACGCCGAGGGTCTGGTGTCCTGAGAAAGACAAAGAGCTCGCAGGACGGTTTGGGAAATGCAACAAGATCGAGGATCTTAAAAGACTTTAATTCATAAGAAAAAGGTTTTGAACTTGGTTTACTCTGAAAATACAGTTTGTGGTCCTCTAAAACTCCCGTAAAGCTCGCTGTCGGCCGGCTACAGGGTCCGGACGGTCCTGGATCCTACGTTCACTTTGTACGAGTGCAAATCATTGTCAAAAATATGAAAATGTTTTAACATTCAGTCCGGAATGAAACGCATCCGCTCTGATTATATTCTGCTTCACAGATTTTGTTATTTTGGTTCTAACGTTGTTATGAGCTCGTGTAGAGCATCGCAAACAGGAACTGACAAGAAAAACAGAACAAAGCTGTGTAAAAACTCAGATCCTGTCCTGGTTTGTTATTTTGCGGGAACAAATCGAGTAATTTGAGGGTGAAATAAAGATATCGAGTGAAGAAATTAGTATTTTGATGGAAAGATTGGTGAGAAATCCTCCCTGACATCATCCAGACACGTTTGTAATTATGTGTAAATACCATAAATAAATAAATATCACACTCCTTGTTGCATTGGAAGGTTAAAGCCCCTGTTTTCTCTTTCCTACAGGGATTTTCAACCGACTGTCAGAAGTCTGTTCACCGTTTAAAGCTCCAGCGTGCAACGTTCAGGAGCAGAAATATAACATTAATAACTGTGTTTTCATCAGTGTTTAATCACCTGAAAATAAGAGCCGTTGTGTTTTCGTTACCTTAGAATCAGCCTTTATATCTGCAGAGGGAGCGGGTCCCCTTCCACGGAGGCCGCCATGTTGCACCGCCATGTTTCTACAGGAGCCCAGAGCGGACAAATCGACTGGCTCTAGAGAGGGCCGTTTGCGTTTTCACGGCCACCGTAGTGTCTCCTCCAGGCCTGGAAGGGGAGGGCGAGGCGAGCGGTGTTCACACGGCTGCAAACTGCAGTTTCACCGCTAGAGGCCGCTAAACCCTCCACGCCGGCCCTTTAACAGATTAAATTAGATGTTTTTAGGTCATGTTTATGGTAATATTTTTAAATTTCTTTTTCCTTCTAATTGACTATTTCCTTTTACTTTTAATATCAGTTTAATTGTTTTTTTTTATTTTCTACTTTTTATTTTAATTTATTTTTCTATTTCTCTATTTTATTTTGTTTCGTAATTCGTTTTTCTTTTAATTTCAAAATGCTTGCGTTTTTATTTTGATGCCTTTTTACCTTTTTCTTTTTTTCCTGTTTTTGTTTGTATTTTGGAAAATTACCAAAAGGAGAAACAAACGACGAGGCGTTTGGCGGTTGGGGTTTTATTTTGAAGTCTCAGACCGGAAGCCGTCTGTCGTCATTGTAAACACCCCCGGTAACGGTAGGACGTGTCGGCGCCTCTCTCCCGGTTCACTCGCTCTGTACCCGGGTTAAACCTCAGCACAGCGGGCCGTTCCAGCTCAAGGGCAACAACTGAGCCGAGCCGAGCCGAGCCGGGTTAACCGTCCGAGTCCAGCATGAATGAGTCTGAGGGGCTCCGGTTCCGGCGGGTGCACCGACCGCAGGTCATCACCGACGAGCTGCCGGAGCACCGTTACAAGGGATCCGGGTAAGACACCGGACCAGGGCCGCTTTCTAACCCAGAGTCCCGGGGTGGACGGTAACCGCGATGTGACGTCACAGCAGCGTCATGCGCCGAGCTCAGGTAGCAGCTGCCAGTTTCCGGCTGACGGATAACTGAGCAGATAGCAGGAGGCGTCTCTGTCAGGTTCATTGATCGTAAGGAGCCGATTTCAGACCGGAAACTGAGTATAAACCTATCAGGTGCAGGTTATTGATTAACGAGCTCAGCTGAGGAGATTAATCTCAATCAGGAGCTGAAAATATTCCTCTGCTGGAGCTTTTTAAAGTTCAACATTCAATTTACAACAAAAAATAACTCCGGTCAAGAGATAAAAGTGATACGTTACAGTACCGTTACAGCTGTAACGGTACATGTTAGCTGTACCGGTACATGCTGTTACAGCTGTCTGTAACGGTACATGTTAGCTGTAACGGTACATGTTAGCCATGTTAGCTGTACCGGTACATGCTGTTACAGCTGTCTGTAACGGTACATGTTAGCTGCAACGGTACATGCTGTTACAGCTGTCTGTAACGGTACATGTTAGCTGTAACGGTACATGTTAGCCATGTTAGCTGTACCGGTACATGCTGTTACAGCTGTCTGTAACGGTACATGTTAGCTGCAACGGTACATGCTGTTACAGCTGTAACGGTACATGTTAGCTGTAACGGTACATGTTAGCCATGTTAGCTGTACCGGTACATGCTGTTACAGCTGTCTGTACCGGTACATGCTGTTACAGCTGTCTGTAACGGTACATGTTAGCTGCAACGGTACATGCTGTTACAGCTGTAACGGTACATGTTAGCTGTAACGGTACATGTTAGCCATGTTAGCTGTACCGGTACATGCTGTTACAGCTGTCTGTAACGGTACATGCTGTTACAGCTGTCTGTAACGGTACATGTTAGCTGTAACGGTACATGTTAGCCATGTTAGCTGTACCGGTACATGCTGTTACAGCTGTCTGTAACGGTACATGTTAGCTGCAACGGTACATGCTGTTACAGCTGTAACGGTACATGTTAGCTGTAACGTTACATGCTGTTACAGCTGTCGTTAACGGTACATGTTAGCTGTAACGTTACATGCTGTTACAGCTGTCTGTAACGGTACATGTTAGCTGTAACGGTACATGTTAGCCATGTTAGCTGTACCGGTACATGCTGTTATAGCTGTCTGGAACGGTACATGTTAGCTGTAACGGTACATGTTAGCTGTAACGGTACATGTTAGCCATGTTAGCTGTACCGGTACATGCTGTTACAGCTGTCTGTAACGGTACATGCTGTTACAGCTGTAACGGTACATACGGACTGAACGCAACTGAGTGATTAACCTGGAACATTATCTGACTTTCTGATGTCTGTTTTAATATATTAAACAATATTATGTCATAGAAATGCGTCATTTCCGTGAAAACAGCTTTTTAAAAACAACAAACGCAGTATCTGCACTTAGCATGTTAGCTAACTAGACAACTAAAGGGCTATATCAAGTGAAACCTTTGAGATAGCCTTAGGTAGCCTTAGCTAAGATTAAAGCTAAGTTTAGTTATTGATTTCCCCCTAGTTGTAACCTGTAAATGAAAAATATCCATTTTGAGAAGAAAAAAAACAGCTAAACTCCTGCTAAAGGTAGCTAGCTTAGCATAAAGGTAGTTAGCTTAGCAGATCTCAGTAGCTGTCATCTCATATTTTGACTAGTGAATTTCATGTGATTTGGTGGCTAAGCTGCCTTTAAATCACATACTCACATGTATTAAATTGTAATGTATTATATTGATTTCAATGTAAATATTAATAATACTCGGACAGACAAACACTTGCAAATGAATAGTTATTGATTCATTTAACTGTAATAATTAATCATCATCCTCCATGACACCTCTGGGGTTTTGTATAGCAAGGAAAGGAAATGTTGTATTTCTGAATGATTTGAGGAGGCCCGTTCAGTGAGAAGAGAAGAGGGCCGAGGGCAGAACCCTGAGGAACCCCGGAGAACATCCTGTTCAGTGTTCAGCTGTTCTGTTTCCTCCCTCAGCACCTACAGCGGGAAGGTTTTCCAGGTGACTCTGCTCACTCTGGGCGGCTTTCTGCTGCTTCCTCTCCTGGTCATCATCTTCATCCTGGAGTCTCCCATCCACCCTGAAGCGTTCAGGTGAGCCCGCCCGGCCGTTCAGGCCGTTTCATTAACACGCTCAGTCACAGAACAGCGTCCGCGATCTCCATCGCATCTGGAAACACCAGGACGTTTTTAAAGGTTTGAAAAAGGAAGAGATTTTTTGGAAAGTCAGTAGTTTGACTTAAAGCATATATAGAAGCATAAACCAGCTCCTTTTGTTTCAGTTAGACCAGTTTTAAAATGAAGGATTTGAGCATCAGGCTCACGTTAATGGTGACTCCTTCTGCCGAGCGACATCACGTGAAACAAGTTGATTTCTGTTGGAAGCTCGTGAAATATGTTTTCTCTTGTTTTATAAAAACTAACATGAAGGGTTATGGAAGAGAAATCTGAGATTAGTCTGAGAATCAAATTTAAATGTTTTTTGAAAATAAAGTCGTATATTTTATGAAAAAAACGCACGTTATTTGTTGTATAAATGTAACGTTTTGTGAAAAAAGTTACGTTATTTTGAGATTAAGTCGTAATATTTAAAAAAAATAAAGTTACATTATTTCTAGAAAGCAAGTCACATTTTAGCTTGTTTATTTGACCTCCGATGCGTTTGCTGCCCCCTGCTGGTTGCTTTGTGTCCTGCAGTCTGAAGGAGCCTCCGGTGATGAAGGGCTGCTGGGAGCCGAACCTGAAGCTCCGAGAGGCCGAGAGACTGTTTGAAGACCAGATCAGCGGACCAGAGTCCATCGCCAACATCGGAGGTCAGTGTGACGTTTAGCTTACTTCAGTTTAGTTTTCAGTTTAGTTTAGTTTAGTTTCAGTTTAGTTTAGTTTAGTGTTTAGTTTAGGTTAGTTTAGATCCCATGTGACTGGAGTAAAAAGTGTCCCTCTGACTTTGCTGCCTGTTTTGGAAAACATGCCAGAAAGTTTCATCAGATCTCCTCAGTTTGTTTTCCAGCTGCAGTCGCTGAACCAGACAAAGGTCAGAGGTCAGCGTCCTGCTCCAGTCCTGGTCACACGGACCTCATTGTGAAACGGGTTCATGTAGAGCTCAAAGTCCAGTTTCCAGACTCAGTTTCTCATCTTTCTGGCTTCGGAACCAGAACTCTTTAAAACCGACGTCCAAACAGTTTTCTTCTCTTTAAAGCTGGACGATGAAGAGCATGAAGAAGGCTCGAGAGCTGACAGATGTTTGTCTCTTCTGTCTGCAGATGTTTTGTTCGCTGGAACAGCTGACGGGAAGATCTTGAAGCTGATTGGCCGAAGAATTCACACGGTGACGAGACTCGGAAAGCTGCCGTGTGGTGAGAAAAACTAACGCCGAGTTTAATTTATAGTTTAGTCTGATTTAAGGTGTAGTTTAGTTTATTATCTTTTATTTTAATTTAAGGTTTAGTTTAATTTTAGGTTTAGATAAGTTTAGTCTAATTTAGTTTTAAACTTTTAAAAACTTAAACATTAAACTAACTTCATCTAAACTAACTAAAAGATTTTAAGGCTTCATCTGATTTCAGATTAAGATGAATTTACTTTAGTTTTTAAAGTAACATTTGGAAGTCAGGTTTTAGGGAAAAGGCGGTGCCTTTGAGCAAGGCACTGACCTTCCACCTGCTGCGCTGGACACACAGACTCGGGCGTTTCCTCTCTGTTTGTCTCTGGTTGCTTCATCGTGGACTTTTACCGCCGGGACGTTTCTCAACCATCTGGCAGTTTGAAGCAGCGACGTGTCGGGACGTGCTGCGACTCTCGGCTTCTGTTTCAACATCAAACACACAGAAGAGCTCGGAGAGAAACTCAGTGTGTCGACACCGAGCAGACTCTGATCCCAGAATCTCCAGCTTTTCATTTAATCCCCAACTTTATTTATACAAAACTCATTGTGCTTTACATTTATATAACAAATATATTCAACTGCAAGTCTACAATCTATTATTACCTTATCTTACGTATCTGTATATATTTTAATAGCACATTTCTTCTGGTTTTATTTCACACTTGCTTTGGCGACGTCAACGTCTGTTTTCCACGATGCCAATAAAGCCCCACTGAACTGAAATATATAAAAAAGAGAAAAATATCACAAAATAAACCTGGAACATTAAAAGAGGAAACAGTGAAGCTTTACAAACAGCAAGACTCTGCTTTTATTGTGAAACAGGATTCGGTGCAGAGATGTGAGGAGGAGGAGTTACAGCTTTATACTGAACTCTGTGGAGGTGAGTCAGTCCGGCGCGTCTTATATATACAGTATGTGTCGACTTATTGTGGCGGTTCTTCAAACAGGAAACAGGAGAAATCCTTCAGTCTGAGCAGAAGTTCTTCTCTAAATCCATTAAAACTTCAGAAATGTCTCAGTGGAACAAAGACTGAAAGACGCTGCCGGCGTTAAAAACAAGACAAACGGGTCCAGTGAAGAAGTGTTTGTTTCTCCTGCCGCTCCTCCTCCTCGTTATTTATTCATCACAGTAAACGCAGTTTAAAAGGGGGACAGTCTTTAAACCACAACACGAGTCCAACAAGTTCAGCACAAGACGCAGCAGCTTCTTCTCTCAGCTGCTTTTCCTCTTATTACAGTTAGTGTGAGTTCTGGTTCTGAGTGATCTCTGACGTCTTTAATGTGACATGTTTTCATTTCATTATTAATACATATACAGTTTGTCACACTAAAATGTTTCAGATCATCAGACAAATTTAAATATTAGTCAAAGACAACACAAGTAAACACAAAATGCAGTTTTTAAATGAAGGTTGTTATTATTAAGGGAAAACAAAATCCATTCCCCCCTAAACCTAATAACTGGTTGCTCCACCCTTAGCAGCAACAACTGCAATCAGGCGTTTGCGATAACTTGCAGTGAGTCTTTTACAGCGCTGTGAAAGAGTTCTGACCCACTCATCTTTGCAGAATTGTTGTAATTCAGCCACATTGGAGGGTTTTCGAGCATGAACTGCCTTTTTAAGGTCATGCCACAGCATCTCAATAGGATTCAGGTCAGGACTTTGACTAGGCCACTCCAAAGTCTTCATTTTGTTCTTCTTCAGCCATTCAGAGGTGGACTTGCTGGTGTGTTTTGGATCATTGTCCTGCTGCAGAACCCAAGTTCGCTTCAGCTTGAGGTCACGAACAGATGGCCGGACGTTCTCCTTCAGGAGTTTTTAGTAGACGGCAGAATTCATGGTTCCATTTATCACAGCATTATTTATTCTGGCAAAAATGAGACGAGCCTTAATGTTCTTTTTGCTCAGCAGTGGTTTTCGTCTTGGAGCTCTGCCATGCAGGCCATTTTTGCCCAGTTTCTTTCTTATGGCGGAGTCATGAACACTGACCTTAACTGAGGCGAGTGAGGCCTGCAGTTCTTTGGATGTTGTTGTGGGGTCTCTGAATGGCTGAAGAAGAACAAAATGAAGACTTTGGAGCGGCCTAGTCAAAGTCCTGACCTGAATCCTGTTGAGATGTTGTGGCATGACCTTAAAAAGGCAGTTCATGCTCGAAAACCCTCCAATGTGGCTGAATTACAACAATTCTGCAAAGATGAGTGGGCCAAAACTCCTCCACAGCGCTGTAAAAGACTCACTGCAAGTTATCGCAAACGCTTGATTGCAGTTGTTGCTGCTAAGGGTGGAGCAACCAGTTATTAGGTTTAGGGGGCAATCACTTTTTCACACAGGGCCATGTAGGTTTAGATTTTGTTTTCCCTTAATAATAACAACCTTCATTTAAAAACTGCATTTTGTGTTTACTTGTGTTATCTTTGACTAATATTTAAATTAGTTTGATGATCTGAAACATTTAAGTGTGACAAACATGCAAAAAAAATCAGGAAGGGGGCAAACACTTTTGCACACCACTGTAAATATATAAATTAAGTTATTACCTGAATGTCTGGACCAAACTTCATGATAATTTATGCAGTTTTTCCGACTGTGTGTCCTGCAGGTTCCAAAGAGGAGGAGTCCAGCTGCGGGAGGCCGTTGGGGATCCGAGTCGGACCCAACGGGACTCTGTTTGTTGCCGACGCTTACCTGGGTCTGTTCGAGGTGGACCCCGCCACAGGTGAGTGAGCGTACTGTACGTACTGCTGTTCCTGTATGACTCTCAGGTTCTTCTCTTTTTGCTCTTTTTCGTCTACTTCTGTACATTTTCGGGCCGTTCTGCTCTCACAGCCTCCGAGCTACAAACTCACGCTGAGCAGATTTCGGAGATTATGTTTTATTCTTTATTTGGATCCCGTTAGCTTCCACAAAGTGGCCGCTAGTCTTCCTCTTCGCCGCACAAACAACAATAAAAACAATTTAAAATCACACAGGATCAACACGACAACAAAAGGCAAAACCAACCAGCCAAATATAAAGATCCGACAATAAGTGAAAAGACTCTACAGGTGAAACAAAACTAAAAACAATCAAAAAGTTTCCAAAACAGCAAAAAGTGACATCAGTGTGAACTTTTGTGTTTGTTTTCCTTGAATGTGTCTGATGTGGGTTTGATCAGAAGATCTATAAAGAAAAGTTCTCATCATGGAAGAAGTTTTATAGTTTCTGAATCTGTCGGCACTGTTTCTTTCTTCTTTGCATCTTCTCTCAAACATTTAATCAAGTCTTTATCACATTCAGACGAGTATGAGAAACCAGAGCAGGGTTTTGTTGGCTCAGACAAATAAAGACTCGTCTGTTTCTCTTGAAATGTCGTCTGTTCATCTCTTCGGCTCTTCTCTGTTCGCAGCTGACGTCCGTCTGCTCGTCTCGTTTCTGACGCTGCCTTGTTCGTCTCCGTCTGCTTTTGCGACTTAGTTTGATTAGAAATCGATTTATATTGTTTGTGCACTCCATGTTAGCCACGTTAGCTAGCATGAGACGCTGCAGTAACTCTACCACAGCAGTGAGCCGGACTGGTTGCGTCCTCATAGTGCTGTAATGCTTTTAATCGCCCCAAGTTATCCGACAGCAGCTCAGTATTTATTTCCCTACAGCGCAGCAGTGTCCGTCTTGCGTCTCAGCAGTGAAGCGGAGTGTTTTGCTGTAACCTGTATTAGATTCAGCAGCTTGTAGCATTAAAGTGCACATAGATTTATTATTGATGCTGTGATGCATCGCAGTGCAGCATGTCGTTTGTTGTCTGCGCAGGTGATGCGACCAGGTTGGTGTCGGGGGGGCAGGTGGTCGCCGGCAGGAAGCTGTCGTTCATCAACGACCTGGCGGTGACTCGCGACGGGAAGAAGGTGTACTTCACCGACTCCAGCAGCAGGTGGCAGCGCAGAGACTACATGCACCTCATCATGGAGGCCACCGCCGACGGGCGGTACGTTAGAACACGGTTCACCAGGAAGCCTCCGCTGGGGGCCAGCGCCTTCAGAAAACTGTCAGTAAACGTAAACTGTAAATGTTAAAGACGCTTTCTGGAGCTCACTCCAGAATCCAGTGTGGTGTTCCACTTCCTCTGTTATTATAAATCTTCTGTAGATATAATTAACACTTTTAATACAAATACTGTTTCTCTCTCTAGTGAATTGAAGTCGGTTCTATGTTGCCGTTTGGTGTCGAGCTACTGTTAAAGAAACGCGTCACTTCCTGCGGGTGTTTCACATTAAAAGCCTCCCCGCAGCTGTTGTAATAACGCAGTTGTCTCCTGTCAGAGTGTTGGAGTACGACACAGAGAGCAGAGAGCTGACGGTGGTGATGGAGAACCTTCGATTTCCAAACGGCATCCAGCTGCTTCCCGACGAGGAGTCGGTGCTGGTGGCGGAGACCACCATGGCCCGGATACGCAGGTAACACCGGACTCACCGGAGCTCGAAGCATTATCTTTTATTACACTGTTTATTAAACAGGCATCATTATTATTATTATTATTATTATTATAACCTTTATTTAAACAGCAAGCTCTCTCTCCCTGATTACACGACACAGAAAACAATAAAAGCTCATGAAAGTTACAGTGGACATCGACATCAGTTCACAGTCAGGCGGCAGAGATTTAAACTGGATCTGATTTTACGAGCGTCTGCAGAGCAAAGTGACAGTTTCCCAGTCTCAGCGCCAACACGACGACTTCGAGCACCAGACCGTCTCGGGTCAGCTGTAGTCAAAAAGACGTGAGATACCAGGAAGTGCATCGTATGTTAGACATATTTCTTCTCATCGTTTACATCGATGCGTTCTAAAGCCGTCCCCCGTTCCGACCTGAGATGGCGATGACAGCTGCAGAGGCGGGAGAGCGCCTTTAAAGGACATCACAGTCCAGAACGATAAACACGCCTCGTTTCTTACTTCATGAATATGTTTCTGACGCACAGCCTGTCGTCGAGCCGGAAAGCAAGATCTTTATTAGAGGATACTCTTTCAGTTGTTCAGTTCTTCTGCGCTGAGATCAGTTAAAGTTTGCTGCGCAGCGCAGCAGGTTTCACGGTTTTGAGGCTCCTGGGCAACAGAGGGCGCAGTTCTATAGACGGTAGTGTTGTCCGCGTCAGACAGGAAGAGCTGCGATAAAAAGATTTATTCTCTTAAATTCACATTAGAGCTTTAGCGTTTCCTCAGTGAACCCGATCAACAGAACGCGACGTGGTTTTTTTAAAAACAGCGAGCTGGAGTTCGTTACATTCGTATCGTGAATGTAATCAGGTCCAGGTTCTGCGTCTGCACGTGTAAACATCCGACCCTCCAGAAACCTGCTTCCTGTGAAAACCTGATCCAGGTTTCAGATCCGCCACGTCAGCAGGTGTGTCCTCAGCTCAGGTTAGTTCGCTCGTTAGTAAAAGTGCTTCACAACCAATCAAAGAAAAATAAAATAAAAAGTTGCAACGTGAAGTGCTTCACAAACTAAAATAAAATAAATGCAAATGTAAAATGAAGGCCGCCCCGGTAGCTCACCCGGCAGAGCGCGTACCCCGTATCCAGGCCGAGTCCGGCTCGGGCCCGGCCTGGGTCAGAGTCCGGCCCCGGGCCCTTTGCTGCAGGTCGTCCCCTCTCTCTCTACCGTCACTTTCAAATAAAGCAGAAACGCCAAAACAATAAATAAATAAATAAATAAAATGAAATGTTCCGATATAAACTGCTTCAGAAACAAATCCAACGAAAATGAAATGTATCCACGGCGATTAATACGACCATAAGAACAACATGAAGCAAAGTGGTGCTGTCGGGTTTGATTTATCCCTCAGCTTCTGATCATTAATATTGATAAGTCCACACCTCACTTCCTGTTTGAGCGCTCGGATTATCTCTCAGCATCGTATATGATGGAGGTTATATAACCCTCTCTGTGACGGAGGAGGAGGATGTCATGGTAGCTCGCTCTGTTGCCACGGAAACAAGCTGCCGGCCTGGTTTCCGTGTGTGTGTGTGTGTGTGTGTGTGTGTGTGTGTGTGAGGTCAGTGGTTGTAGTGGGAGGTGTTGTCGACTCGCTGGTTTATTTCCATCTCTGACTGCAGCTGAATCCAGTTTCCTACAGAAAAGTGTTCGGACCTGGTTATAATCAGTGTATAAACACTGATGTAGTTGTAAGCAGACGTAAGATATTTTTAAAAAGACGTATTTTATGTTATTACAGCTGTTTAATATATTATCATTCAGGATGTGTTGATGCAGCCGCCTCCTCTTCTGGCTGCAGGAGTTCTGGTTAACAAACACGTTAATCAGCACTTAGATCTGCGTGTTATTAACCAGTTATTACGTCTTTATGCGCTGATTTTACGAGATGAACGGGGGGAGGACGAAAACAACGACACGGTTTTACATTTATTCATTTTATTTGTTCGTCAAAGTTACATTCTCGTCGTATCGTTGCGTGTTTTATGGCTGGTTTTTTGGCGCTAACTGAAACGTGTATCAACAGCTGAACGTCGTCGGCTCCCAGTTTTAGTTGTGTTCAAACAACTCTGGCTTCTTTGTTCAGTGAGAAACTGTATCGGCACTGAAGCCCAGGTGTTGAAAGGTGTCCAGCCCGAGCGTTTGGTGCCCAGTCGGGAGCCACTGCGTCCTTTAATGGTGGCCGGCTGTTGTAGCGCCCCCTAGAGCCAGACGCTGTTTGTAAATGCTGAAACGCGGAGTTGAAAAGCATCCAGACGCACAGTTTCACCAAAACGCGCTAAAAAATGTACAATCTGACACTCTGAGTGGTGCCGTGTGATGTAATGCATCCTGTCGACAGACGGGTTCCAGTAGTTCCCCAGTTTTAGTCTTAGCGGACAAAAACCAGACCAGTAAACGGCCTCTATAAACCGCCTTTCTGTTTCTGCATCAGAGTCCATGTTGCCGGGCTAAACAAAGGCGGGATGGACACGTTTGTGGACAACCTGCCCGGTTTCCCCGACAACATCCGTCCCAGCTCGACCGGAGGTTACTGGGTGGCCATGTCTGCGGTGCGGCCGAACCCCGGCTTTTCCATGCTGGACTTCCTGTCCCAGAGACCCTGGATCAAGAAACTCATCTTCAAGGTAAAAAGGCACAGAGAGAGAGAGATCAGGTCCAGACCTCCAGCTGGTCCTGGACTTCCTGGAACCTCATAGAAACTTTCAGAAACAGTTTTCAGGGAAGGAAGTTTTGAGATCCAGATCAGCCAATCGGCGTGAAGCACCTTTCACTGTGGATGCACTATGCGTGTCCTGGTAGAGGAGATACTGACTCCCAGGTGTCCACATAGAGGCGATAACGGACTCGCAGCAGGAAACACTCTTGTCTGTTGACCCAGACGGAGCTCTGTCTCCAGACTCGGACCTCTGAACGTCCTGGAAGTCTTCCAGGAATATTGCAGAATGTGTTTTCACCCAGTTATTACATCAGATACTTTTCAGACTGAAAATATGAACAAACCACGGAGGCGGTGTAAAGTAGAAGTCTGAAGCTTGATGTTAAGGTCAGACAGTGTAATGCAATAAACAATCTTCTTTTCTACCTTCCTCCCTCCTTCTTTGTAACCTCCATTTTGCTACCTTGCCATCCTTCTTCATCCCTGTCCTCGCTCCTCTGCAGCTCTTCAGTCAGGAGGTGCTGATGAAGTTCGTCCCTCGGTACAGCCTGGTGGCGGAGCTCCACGACGGCGGCATCTGCACTCGGAGCTTCCACGACCCCAACGGCCTGGTGGTGGCCTACGTCAGTGAGGTCCACGAGTACGATGGGAGTCTGTACCTGGGCTCCTTCCGCTCGCCGTACATCGCCAAACTCGACCTGCGCAAGGTCTAAAAACCGACGAATCAACAGACGGACTTTTCTGACTTCTCCGTGTGCCTAAAGGATTAATATGAAGTCTGAAACCGCGACGCAGCGTTCGTCTTTAACACTGATGTCATGATGCGCCGGGAGCTGAAATAAAAACCGTCACAGGTGGTTTGTCAAACTCTGTCGGCGTTCGGTCAACACTTTTGTTTCAGAGTGAAATTTCTCGACAGCTATTTAAGGGATTAACACGAAATTAGGTTCAAACACTCATGAATCCCAGTGACGCCACCAACAGGAGAGCCCGACAGTGTGCTCGCGTTAGCCGATCTCTGTTTTGTTTTGTGGACGTCGTGAACCACACGGGGGCTGGGTATCGAACTTTAATACCTTTTTGGTACCGACTGAAATGCGTCTGTAGCTCCGAGCATCAAAACCTGTCAGAAACTGAGAGTTGAATCAAATGTCTGCTCAGATTCGTGATCTTCTTTATATTCTAGAGTTCCTGATTTAAACCCTCATTTCTTCAGTTTTAGTCTGTATTTTATTTAGACATTTAACTTTAACTTTGGCTTCTTTTGTTCAATGAAAAAAAAAGGTTTTCATAGAAAAACATGTTTATATCTTTCAAGGTGAGAAGTGTTGTTTTGGTATTGGTACTGAAACTCAGGTTCTGACCGGAAACCCAGCCCCAGAACCACTCGCACTAACCGGCTGAAAAACTGCTCGCAAGCTAGCTCAAGCTAATTAACTCGCTCACTAGCTTAGTTAGCTTGCTCATTGAAGCGCTCACTAGCAAGCTAGCTCGCTCGATCAGTGTAGCACTACGTATATAAAACTTGTGCAGGCAAACAGGAGGAATTCCGTACGTTGTATTTTACGTACAACTTTACTTGGGTTTTTTTGCTCGTTGATGTTTTGGGACACACGCAGGTCATTTCTCACTACCTCCAGAGCTAACTTTGTATTGTCTGGGTTAGCGTCGTTATTGCTACTAGCTGCCATCTCTCACTTTAATACGTTAGCTAGCCTGAGCCGACAGATGTCTATCAAAGTGTGGTTAAAAAAAAAGTAATTTTATTAGTTTCCAGCGTTATTTCTAATTACTGAAAATGTCTATATATAAGCTTCATAACCTCGCGGCAATGACTTTTCTACCCCGCTGCTGTGTTCAGCGTCGATTGTTTGTAAAACAAGGAAAATTAAGTTTAATTACTTTGAATGAGACCTTTGGTTGGCGTGAGGCGTCCGTGTTTGTTTGGTTATATTATTTAGCACCAAGTCAGAAATATCAGAGCTTTCAGAAAGTTCGAGTCGTGATTGCATGTTGACATAAAAGCTGTTTACAAGTCAGAAAGTATGTGATGCATAATGCACGAGGCATGTTAACAAGTTAGAAGGTGAACAAGTTAGTAATATTTAGCATGTTGTTGATGTGCTAAATATTACATACTAAATCTTAGCATGATACTGTAAACATGGTAACATGCTAATATTCACATGCTAACATTTAAAATAACATAACCTAAATTTTACAAATGTTACACGCTACAAACACAGCATGTTAAAAACTACTGGGTGTCAAGGCGTCTAAATATAACACACTATTGACTCTAATACAGTCAGCAGTTTACCTACACCTGTACCTATTGATTGTACCTGGTTTCACACCAATAATCAACAACAGAAGCAGCTAACTGTGGCTGTTTAACGGTGTGACTGTTAGCAACCGTCTCGGAAAAATAACAACAGTTGGAATAACGTTTCTTTCCCACTTTGCTGACATTGTGTGAATGCAGCATTATGCCGCGTTCACGTCATATTGAAGCTACCGTAATTACGACTGGGAAACCGAAAGGGAAGAACAGGAAAAACACCTGTTGTTCCGACCTGGTAGCGTTCACACATTATTCCAAGGTGGTTAGCCTTAATGCTAACCTTGTAGCTACACCAGATGAAACATATAATAAACTAAATTAGCTAATTCTGTTGTTACGTATTTGTAGCTGTTCGTTACCAAGTGAAACGAGATACAAACAAATGGACTGATTTATTGTTAATATTGTTGCTTAATAGTTAAATCTTGAACTACAAGTCGGAGGCTGACATGAGCGCTTTTTTCCCACTCGGCTGCTCGTAGTTACGATTGAAACGACATGACATGAACGCAGCATTAATAATACGAAAGTGCTTGAAAAATAAACAAACATGGACGCCGCACGTCAGGTTAAGTCTTTTTGTTCAGCGTAAATTAACTCTTTAACGACTGCAGTGTCACGATTTGAGTTTTTGCCCTCACACTGTGATTATTCATCTTCAGTTTCCCGCCTCTACAGCCCATGTGACGTGAACATAAGTCTTGTTTCAAAATGGCTGCTGGGACATGCAGATGGTTTATTTTAATTCACGATTAAAAGAAAACGGCCGACGATCTCGAGGTAACAAGATAACGAGTCTCCGACTTCTAGAGACGCAGACGTTTGATCGTGTTTGTTGTTTTGAAGTTTTTCATGTCCGAGTTGTTGAGACGAGGTGCCAAATGTAGTGTTTGTCTCACGAGGATCTTTGTTTTTGCACTAAAGACGTTCAGCTTGTTTTTACATTTGAATGAGTTGAAGCTCAGAGCTGCTGAGACAGAAACAGTCGCTGCAGTTTGATTTCTGTCAGATTAGTTTCGATGTGTATTTTTGTGTTTTTCCTTCTCGGGATGTGACGCCAGATTGAACTCTTTTCCTTTATTCGGATGAACCTGTTCTGCAGCTTTTCAGCTTCCTTTAATCAAAAACTGAATAAAATGTGCAGTTTTAATGAACCTGATGTCCGAGGGGTTTTTTCACGAACTCTCCAGCTGAGCACTTTGTCTTTGTGAACTCAGTTAAAGGAAAATCCCACTTTATTCTGTCTTATTTTGGTAGCTGTGTCCATCATTTCCATCAGTAATAAAAACTTCTACTCAAGTAAGTTAATATCAGAGATCTGAACGTACCAAAGCCACCACAGGTACCAGGTACACCTTCGTTTATACATTTTTGGAGTTTTAATAATGGGTACATTAATGGGTTATGATCTAATAGGGATTTCATATTATTTGGTGTTTTTACACCTTAAAGAACCCTTAAATTGAAAGATAATATATTGAAATCCATTCATTTATACACTGAATATTCCTTTGAAATCCAATTAAAACACCTTAATTAAATCAGATTGATACTTTCACCTTAATGATGTTATTAATCTGTAAGTTCATTAAATTTTAAAGTAAAAGGAATTCAGTCGACTTGGTTTTTAGTTGTTTTTTCATGCTGATTTCTTGGGTATTAAACATTTCTGTAATGTTTTTATGGTAAAACGCTTGCTGCTGTACGTCCTCCCGACCAGCAGGTGGCCTCGTCTGCACTCAACTCAACATACAGACAGCAGCTGCTGCCACTACAGTCGCCGAAGGTCTCAGCGGAGAAAACAGAGAAACGATCTGCAGAAAAACTTTCATATCCAAAAGGCAGATGGTTTTATTTTGTGTGAAAAGTTAGTTTTACAGATGAGGCGTGGAGAAGCAGGTCAGACAGGTGGACAGGTGGATGTGAACTCCATCAGGGATGAAGATGATGGAGGATGAAGATGATGGAGGCAGCTGGAGGTTTCAGGGTTTACAGAGGAAGACCAGAGTCTTGGTCTCATTCTTCCAGGGAATCATCCAAACCTCAAAGTGACACTGAAACGTCTGGAAAACACAACAGGAAGTGGACGTTTCACATTAAAAGCCCTTTACCTGCAAATCCTGCGCTCTGTGACTATCGTATTACATCTCGTTTAATCTGCACAAAAGCTGAAGTGTAAAAAACACACGTTGTGGTTTTACGAGGTCACCTGGTGCACCTGTTCAGACGCACCTGTTCAGACTCACCTGGTGCACCTGTTCAGACTCACCTGGTACCCCTGTTCAGACGCACCTGTTCAGACTCACCTGGTACCCCTGTTCAGACGCACCTGATCAGACACACCTGGTGCACCTGTTCACACTCACCTGTTCAGACACACCTGGTGCACCTGTTCAGACTCACCTGGTACCCCTGTTCAGACGCACCTAATCAGACACACCTGATGCACCTGTTCAGACTCACCTGGTGCAGATGACCTTCAGGCTGAAAGTCACAGTCGGACAGAGTGTTGTTGTCTCGTTTACGGCAGACGGTTCTAGAAATCTCCAAATCTACGATGTACCGAACCCCCTTAACCACCTGAAACACACACACAGAGTACATTTACTCAGGTACTGTACCTAAGTACAAGTTTGAGGTACTTATACTTTAAATGGGTAAATGGCTGCATTCATATACAGTGGTGTGAAATAGTGATTGCCCCCTAAACCTAATAACTGGTTGCTCCACCCTTAGCAGCAACAACTGCAATCAAGCGTTTGCGATAACTTGCAGTGAGTCTTTTACAGCGCTGTGGAGGAGTTTCGGCCCACTCATCTTTGCAGAATTGTTGTAATTCAGCCACATTGGAGGGTTTTCGAGCATGAACTGCCTTTTTAAGGTCATGCCACAGCATCTCAATAGGATTCAGGTCAGGACTTTGACTAGGCCGCTCCAAAGTCTTCATTTTGTTCTTCTTCAGCCATTCAGAGACGCCACAACAAAATCCAAAGAACTGCAGGCCTCACTTGCCTCAGTTAAGGTCAGTGTTCATGACTCCACCATAAGAAAGAAACTGGGCAAAAATGGCCTGCATGGCAGAGTTCCAAGACGAAAACCACTGCTGAGCAAAAACAACATTAAGGCTCGTCTCATTTTTGCCAGAAAACATCTTGATGATCCCCAAGACTTTTGGGGAAATACTCTGTGGACTGACGAGACAAAAGCTGAACTTTTGGAAGGTGTGTGTCCCGTTACATCTGGCGTAAAGTAACACCGCATTTCAGAAAAGGAACATCACACCAACAGTAAAATATGGTGGTGGTAGTGTGATGGTCTGGGGCTGTTTTGCTGCTTCAGGACCTGGAAGACTTGCTGTGATAAATGGAACCATGAATTCTGCCGTCTACCAAAAACTCCTGAAGGAGAACGTCCGGCCATCTGTTCGTGACCTCAAGCTGAAGCGAACTTGGGTTCTGCAGCAGGACGATGATAAGCTGTGATTGGACAATCACTGTTCAGGGGGGAGGGGTTTAGTGCACAAATACATGACTTCATTGTGGAGTTTTAAACACTTAAAATTCCCGCCATGAAAAGTAAAACTCATATTTGGGTTAATTTTTCAGTTAAGATGCAAATTATTTATTTGTTTGTTTGTTTGTTTGTTTGTACATTAAAATACAGTTATTCTAAAAGATGTGACATATCTACAAAGACAGGGATTCCAGACTCTGGAGAGGTTATGTTGACCTGCCGTTGACCTTTGACCCCACAGACATGCGTGCACGTGATGATGCGTTTCCTGCGTCGTACCTGCCGCTGTGCTTTGTGGACGGCGGCGGGTTTGAAGAGGAAGGCGTCGTTTGATTGGTTGTTGAAGGAGTAGGTGGCGGCGAGGACGACCTGCTGGAGGCCGCGGTCGTTCCTGCTGATGTTGTACGGAGATCCAGGCATGGAGCGGCCATGATGGCTGCCCGCCGCCACCCTCGCCTCTGCAAGGGAAGAGGAAGACAGTCACCTGTGATGACCTTTGACCTTTTGTCACAGGGGACATTTTAGTGCTTTTAAGTACATTTTCCTGATTACATACTTTTACTGAAGTAACGCTTTCAACGCAGGACTTTGCACCGCTGCATTTGAGCTCGTTTTATATGAAAGTTCATTTCTTGCTAGCCTGGCTCTGTCCACAGGTAACAGGATCCGCCTGCCGGCAGCTCTAAAGCTGATTAACACGTTATATTATGACGTTTATTAACTAAAAGTGTAACTGAAATTCTAATAAAACACTACCAAGAACTCACCAACAGCAGTCCAGAAATAATCCTATAATGTGTAATACTCTGAAAGCAAGATAACCATCTTTCAGGACTTTGTGGCAGCTGACAGACGAGAGCCTGCAGGAGAAAACGAGGACGCAAACTACAGTCCTGCTCGGGTGAGAAGCTTCACACATTAGAACAAATATGAAGTCAAACAGCTGGAACTCAATCAGAAACCTTCCGGGGACCGAAACCTCTTCCTGGTTGCCTCATCGGTCTTCCTGCTGGTGCGTTCAGAGACACTCATATATAGATATAGACCCAGACAGTCTACAGCAGGACAAGCAGACAGGTTTCTAAAACAAATACATTTATAAAATGTTAAACTACATCTGTTGTGTTCTGAATGTTAGTCCTGTTCCAGGCCAACAGGTGGCACCACGTAACTGCTGTTCTACGAACTGATAAAAGACAGGAAGTATTGCAGTGTGTTGAGTTGTGAAACGCACACTGACAGTAAAGCGACATGAAACGTTTTCCTCTGTCGGGTGCGTTGCTACAGATAACGGCCTCCCTCCAGTTACACACGAGTTCCACTTCATTTCAGCGAACATCCACAGCTGCGTCGTCATCGTGTTACACTGCAGCTGAGAGCAGACGCTGCCTCAAACTCTGCTGGGCTTTGTTCCTGAAGGCGTCACAGCGACACGCTGAAAACACTCGTGTGAATCTGGAAGCTTCTTGTATGTAAAAATGTTTCTGTTCAGCAGCTGATTTCAGACGTCAGAGTGTCTTTGAACGCACCAGCAGGAGGACTGATGAGGCAACCAGGAAGAGTTTCAAACACACACACACACACCTGTCACAAAAAAAACACAGGAAAACACTGAACGCTGTGAGAAAAGGTTTGTTTCTCTCCACTAAACTGCAGTTCGATGCTCTGAGCTTCTGCTGTGAGCACACAAACTGTGTTTTAAAATACTGCGAGATGGGAAGAAGGAAGTCAGACTAAAAACTGATGAGATGGTTTGGAAAACGAGCCGCAGGAATCTGAATGAGGCTCCAGCTAAAGTAACTTCAGTTTCAGAACCAACAACATGCAAACATTTACAACGTTCAGATGTGTTAAACAAGAATAAAGTCCCGAAGGAAACAGGAAGTGTTGAAGGTTTTTACCCAGAACAGCGAGCAGAGAGACGAGCAGCAGCTTCTTCAGTCCCATCATGCACTCTGTGTCTCTGGGAGGACTCGTCTGTGTTTCCTGTGAGGCGGCGACACTCTGACCACAGATCAGCTCTGACCACAGCAGCGGGAACAAACTCTGCAGCGAACATGTCAGGTTTCCTGGACTCTCTTCGGACTTTTATAAGCACTTTTGGGAGGATCTTAAGGATTTGTTCTTCCTTGCCATAACGGAAAGTATCAAAAACAAAACTCTGTTGACTACTATGAAACAAGGGCTCATATCACTTATTCCAAAAACTGGAAAGGATAAGAAATATCTGGACAATCTGAGACCGATAACACTACTTAATGTAGATTATAAATTGTTGACTCATGCCATTGCAAATAGGCTTAAGGTAGGTATCTCGCAAATTATCAGTGAATCTCAGTCTGGTTTTCTCAGAGGTCGGTCAATCCATGACAATATTAGGCTTGTTCTTGATTTATTGGACTATAGTGACAATATCGAAGATGATGGTTTTATTTTGTTTTTGGATTTCTGTAAGGCTTTTGACCGGGTAGAACACTCCTTTATGTTTGATACTCTAAGATACTTTAATTTTGGAAGTGCCTTCTGTGATATTATTCAAATGCTGTATAGTGATATCAATAGTGCTGTTCTGTTGCCCTTTGGCACATGTAGACGTTTTGATGTAAAGAGAGGGATACGGCAAGGGTGCCCTTCCTCTCCACTCTTATTTATTATGGTTGCAAAAATTCTGAGCATAATGATATAAACCTGTGAAGAATTAAAGAAATTAGATGTTTTGGGATATCCACTTGCGATAAGTCAGTTAGCGGACGATACCACGCTGTTTTTGAAAAACAAGACTCAAATACCAATAGCTCTGAAAGTTGTTGCTCGTTTCTCAGAAGCATCTGGTCTTTATCTAAATGTGGGTAAATGTGAGCTGATGGCCATCCACGATCACCCGCAAATACCGTTATATGGTATACCTGTCAAGGATCAAGTCAAATATTTAGGTATTATTGTAACGAAAAGTGAAATAGATAGAGAGTATAATTTTGATGGTGTTTTAAAGAAGAGTAAAACAATTCTGAACATGTGGTTGCAGAGAGACCTATCTATTTTTGGAAGATTATTACTCTCTAAAATGGAGGGTCTCTCGAGACTTATTTATCCAGCATATTCCCTGAACATACCTCAAAAAGTGATCAAACAAATCAATCAAAATAACTTCAATTTTCTCTGGAGAAATAAGCATCATTATATAAGGAAAAATGATATTGTTAAATCTTTAGAAGAAGGCGGCCTGAATGCCATTGATTTCGACCCAATGAATGGCACTTTAAAATTACGGTGGTTACAAAATTTTATAACAAATCTAGACAGTTTCTGGTTCAATCTCCCCGCTAAAATATTCTCTAGTTTTGGTGGTGTCGAATTTCTTATTAAATGTGACTTTGAGTTATCCAAATTACCCATTAAGTTGTCTAAGTTTCATGGACAAGTTCTCCAGTACTGGAAATTAATTTATAATCATAATTTTTCGCCCCATGATACACCTTTATGGAATAACAGGTATATACTGATTAGGAAAAAATCCTTCTTTTACAAACACTGGGCTGAACAGGGTGTAATGCTGGTTTTACATTTAATGGATGACAGGGGTAATTTACTTAACTATTCAGATTTCATTCACAAATATAATATTATTTGTTCTAATCAACAATTTACACAAGTCATCAATGCGATTCCACAGCTGTGATTGGTTCTGTTAAAGGTTTCTGGATGAACACACTCTGCTCCCCGACTGTTTCCCTGAACTGTTCAAAACATTTCCTTTTTAAACAGAAAATGTAACAACAAGTTCTTAAGATCCGTTTTATCCAATGAATGTTTTCCTTTGCCTTTAAGAAGACGAAATATTATGGAAGGTTTCACCAGTCAAAATGTAAAAAAGTTCAGATGTAACTGTTTAAAACTTCCTGTCCCACCCAAAGCTAAAGAGGTACGTTTCAAATTGTTAAATAATGTTTATCCATGCAAAGAATTTTTACATTCAAAATTTAATATTGAAGACAATGTTTGTACTTTTTGTTTAGCTAACATTGAAACAGATGAGCATCTCTTTTTCTCGTGTGTTTATTCAAAGATATTTTGGGATAGTTTCTGTATTTGGGTTTATCAAAACAACTCTGGTGTCCGATCTTTCGATTACAGTGATGTTAAATTTGGCGTTGTACTGAAGGACAAATCAAAAGATTTAACAATTAATAGCATGATTGTTATGGCAATTTTTTTCATTCACAAATGTAAATTTGGCAACATTAAACCTTTATTTAATGTTTTTATTCATGATATGTCATCTTTAAAAGAGTCTTTGAATGTCTGTAAATCTAAGAATGCACTTTGGCTATGTAATAATCTGGAAGCTCTTTCTTTGAACCCTGTAACTTTGTAATTACGGCTTTCTTTGTTCTTGGTTTCATTTTTGTTCAATTGTTCGACCTGCTCTTCTTGAAATATTGAATGTTTAATAAGCCTGTATGCTTTTTGAAATAAATATAAAAAAAAAAAAAAAAAAAAAAAAAAAAAAAAAAATGTGTCAGGTTTCCTCTGAACGTTCAAACTGCTGCTGGCTCCACAGGAAGTCTCTGTTTCCCAGCATGCAGCGCAGCTCAGCTCCGTCACAGCTGACAGTGATCAGTTAGTTCAGGCTCCGCCTCCTCGTTTCGGCAACATGGCCGCTTCTCTGTGACACTGATGGAGTGAGACAGGAAGCAGACGTTACCCGGACACTTTCACGTGTCTGTTATCAAACTGAGAGAAAGTCAAACACGTCTTCAAACTCATTTCTTGTTTTCCTGAAAGTTTGAAAGTGTGATTTTTCTTTTATTCACATACTGACATTTGACAGCAGCGGTAAACCTTTCGAGCAGCAGCCAGATAGTTGATCCAGAATGACTTTGACGCTGTTGTTGCTCGAGCTAACAGGTGCTAACTGGCTAATTCTGGAAGCAGTTGTTTCTAGCTTAAGAGAGGCAGGGGCCACGTGATTGGCTGACAGGTGAGGACAGTGACAACACTACTGTCGCGAAAAAGTGCATCCTGAAATAAAAAGTTCTGTTATGAAATAAAAATTAATAAAACTATAAACTCCTTACGTATTATAATAAGAAAAATTGTTTAATTAAACTGTTTAATTTATATTTTGTACATATTATAATTGATTCGCATGACTTTTTATTTCAGAATTATTTATTTAATATTGATTTCTTTGGGGCTCCATACATCGGCCAAGTGCTTATTTACATACAGAAAAATACAGTTAGTCTGAGTTTGGGTCCATTTAGTTTGCTGACAGGCAGAAGACGACGCCATTAACCCTCGAAAGAGAGATTCCCAGAGATCAGGTCTTAGTCTACAGGAACACTGTTGGAGTTTTAGAATGAAGCAGAAGAGATGTGTGATAGGAGCTAAGACCAACTTGGCAAACAAAAGCAAACTGAAGAATCCTCCCGGGATAAACGAAACAAATGCATCTCGCTTGTGTTTCATCCCAGACTCCAGCCATGACTCGGACCGTGAGACGCACTTTTCTGAGGAGCTTAAAGCCTGAAAACTTCCCTCAGGTGAGGTGCGATGCTCCCGGGCCGGGCAGGCTGAGGGCGCGAGACAGCGATGACCTCGACTCTCAGTCCAGGTTTAGTTACAACTCTGGAGTAATGCAAGATGGACAGCAAGAGACTGACATTGACTGTTGACTAAAGAATTCCTTTCAAATGAATCGATCAGCTGCATACGGGGCAACATGGACGCACGTCTCTCAGTAAATTATAACCATCAAGCCAGAGTATAAACAGTGTTTTATATTTGAAAATGTATAAAAGAAAATCTGTATTGTTATCGATAATTTTAAGACTCAGCTGAGTTAGTACTGACTTTTCTTAGTGAATACAGTGTGTTTGTACGTCAGTCTGTTCTGCAGAGGTCGACTTCCTCTGAGACGCACGGAGCAAACTGTTGTTCGGAGGGAGGGTTGTGGTGGGAGCACCGTCAGGTGTGACTGTGTGGCAACTGGTTGTCATGGCTCACGGGTCAGTAGCAGGGCTTTGCTTCGGGCCCCAGGGAGGTCAGGACCGGCTCTACCCCCAAAGGCCCTTGAAGACATCACTAAACGCCTGCTAACATTTGATGAAGATGCGACAGTCCGAGTCGTCACCCCGGGACAGCCACTGCTACCTCTGCTTCACAGCTTGCGCGACCTACTCACAGGCGCCCGCTGGTGGCGAAGCTGTGCGGCACATTCACAAACATCAGTACTTCAGAAAGTACTAAATTATAAAGACATATCGCAGCAGAACATTTGGAATATAAACATTATATATAAACAAATAAGGATCCGGTTGCAAAGTGACCTGCTGACCTGCGGAGTCAGACAGAAGCGAGCTCAGCAGCCCGCTGCTCGTCTCTGCTGCAGGCCACGTTAGCCGCCGCTCGCATAGCACGCCACGACCTCACACCCGGCTGCCAGTGACACAGGGAAGTCACTTAGTGGCAGTTCTGCTCCTAAAACGGTGCTGGCCAACCGCCGTTAAAAACAAAAAGAAGAAGAAAGAATAAAATCTAAAACCTCCCAGAGCACAAAAATAACCTTTATTGATATTTTATATTTGCTCTCTTTCATACTTTGTACTGCAGCTGCTGCACAACTGTTTCCCTCTGAATACTGACAGTTATATCTTATCTATCTTATCTTATCTTATGTTGTAAATGTTTAACTGCAGTCAGTGCGACGATGGCTGCTGATGTACAGGTCAGGTCAAACGTCCTCATGATTAGAGCATCATTTCCTTTCATCACATGATATATCATTTGTATCTGATGATGGGAAATTCCTGAGACCAGAGTGAACACGCACACGGAGAAAAGAAACGTAAAGGAAGGAGGATTCGTTGGTTTTCAAACATCACAGATCATCAGGATCCGTTTCCCATCGAGTGCTGCAACCTGCGAAGGAAGGACAGAGTTTAACTCAAACACAAGAATTTACTGTCTGAAGGTGAGCTGAAGCCATTAGTTAATTAATCTATTAAACATTATAAAACAAAAAAGAAAAGATTCCATTAATGAAGTTGAAATGTACGTAAATTAAATAAAAATCTGTCTCCACGGAACTTTCTTTAGAAATGTCCACAACACGTGGAAAAAGCTGCAGAAACATTAATACCAGCGACAGACTTAATAAAACTTTCTTTATAGAGTTGGTGGCTTAAACACCGTGTCCTGCATCGCCTCATGCAATAATGTTTATTTTGTAGGTTGAATGCACTTTTGATAAAAGCATCAGCTGCATAAATGTAGTGTAATGTTTATATTTTCAACAGTTTCTCTATTCTAGTGTGTTTGTGTGTATTTGTATGGATATATATGTGTGAGTATGTGGATACTAAGAGACAGACATACACATGTTTTATTATTACTGCCTTTATTCTCTGTTTCTGTGTACGTTCCTTCTGCATGTTGTTAAATACAAACCTGTACAGATGATGTCTTGAGAAAAGGGGATTGATGGGGGACACTGAATCTGTCCCAGCTGAGAGACACGGCATCCAACAGATCAACAGGTAATACAACATGTCCGTTTTATTTCACTTTTATCTGAAAATAATCACAAAAAAATCAACAATTTATTTAAAGGATGTGTTAAGATCTGCTGATCCCAGATCATCTGGAGATCTGGAGTGTTGTTTTCACTGAAATAAGTTATTATTATGAATTATTGTGAACGGTTATTCAAGCTCTTTTTGAACTTACATGTCGCTGTTTGTTACTGAATGTTAATAACACGTCAGTCCGTTGCAGTTTTACATTTGTGACAGTTTTAAGGTCAAACTCGAGCTTGTTGTGTCGAACACAGAGTCGAAATAAGAATATTTTAGTTGTTAAAGAGGAGAAACAGCTACAGTAAATCAAAAAGGTCATATATGGAAGCGTATACGGGACTATGTTCAAATGATAATGTAGCTTTATAATTTTACATATGTATGTGTTATTTGAGTAAAAATGAAAATGCAATAATCCAATTTTTATTTTCTTCCCACAGAGGAAGAGAGCGATGCAGGAACTGGAATCCAAATGGAGATTGAAGGTTTGAATGAGGGGGACAGTAGAGAGGTAGAAGGAGGTGCAGGAAAGATGGAGAAAACCAGACATTTTGGGGTAAAAATGAAAATATTTGAAACTTTCATCAGGTGATTCTGTGTCGGTTTGCATCTCTCTGACGTTTTCACACAAAAAACAGATTTCGTCCTGGCCTCTGTTTTCCTGTAACGCTGATCAGCTCTGTCTGTCCCGATGACCACATTTCCCCTTCAACCTCATTAAAGTTTCATTTAATCTAATCGTGAGATTGACGTCAGCTTTTAGGAAACAGCTCCTGCTTTTAAAACAGAGCTCGGTACGAGAAATACCTAAATATTCATTTCTTTTAAACATTTCTTGCGCCTACCTTTGGGTTTGGCACATCAGAAGCTCCGCTAAATGTTTTGAATACGTTGTTAGCGAGGTGATTCCCGTGTTCTTCAAGTCCTGCAAACTCAAGTGGGACGATAAAGGTGACAGCCTGAAATGTTCAGTTGATCGGTGACGAATTAATCCCCAAATATTTTGATTATCAAGTCATCTTTTCAGTTATTTATTCAGCAAAAATGCTGCTTCTCAAATGTGAGGATTTGCTGCTTTTCTCACTTTTACATTATTGTAAATGATGGGGGGCGTGGCTCTGATATCTCATCAACCGTTGGAAGGATTGTGATGAAATGTGGTTCACACATTCATAACTTTGGTGATCCTCTGACCTCTCTCTAGGGCAGAGGTGGGCAATTAATTTTTACAAGGGGCCACATGAGAAACCTGAATTGTGTCAGAGGGCCAAACATCAGTCCTAACATGTCCAAACATGCATTCACCTCTGTGAACAAGTCATTACCAGCGGTTGTCCCTTTCATCGACTGCATGGCTGCCAACTCTGACAACATTTGAAAGTCTGCAGTTTTCCCACGTGAGAAGACGAGTAGCTGGGCGGTGTCACGTACATCGCAGCTCTCGTCCAGAGACAAACAGTCAAAGTCGGCCGCTCTGTTCTTCAGCTGAAGCTCCAAGTTTCCAGCGACGTCCTCAGCCCGCCTCGTGACAGCGCGCCGGGAGAGTGACGCGTTCTCAAACGCGCCCTTTTCCTCCGGCAGCGCAGCGCAACAGAGTCCAATAAGCACTGCTTAATAAACTCTCCGTCAGAAAACGCCGTACTTTTTCTGGCCATTTTGTGAGAAAGGACATAACTTGTCCTGACGGCTGCATCTGTGGCGGTGTGAAGTTTCGTAAGAAGTCCTTGTTGGGTGTGAAGTTTTGCTAGCAACGCATCAGACTCCCGAGCGCTCTTCATCAGACAGATTTCTGTATTTATCCTCGTGCTCGGTCGTGTAGTGGCGATTCAAATTATAATCCTTTAACACGGCGACCTGTGTACCACAGATTAAGCACACGGCTTTACCTTTAATTTCTGTAAAGAAATACCTGGCGGTCCATGTCTTGTCGAAAACACGGCATTCGTTATCAACTTTTCTTTTCTTAGCGTGAGCCGACATCTTGAGGGTAACCTGGCCAGCGTCGCTGTTCACCTCACAGCTCACGCTCGCTCCGAGATACTGAAATAAGTCCACACCGCAGACATGTTGGCTCTTATCCAGATCACCGTGTGCTGGCTGCGCTTTTTAATTGCGTCATTACGATTGTGTTTCGGTGCATATAATCCCTATAATCTATGATTGGCCTCACGCGGGCCGGACAGGGACGTGAAAAGGGCCGGATGTGGCCCGCGGGCCGTAGTTTGCCCAGGTCTGCTCTAGGGCTAACCCTACCCCTGGGGGCAATTAGGGCAATGTTTGACCACCAGGGGGAGCCAAGAGCCACGTCACAGAATCGGTAGGTTTTTGAAAACGGCGCCCTGGCGATCACAGCTTCAACACCACTTTAACGGTCTTCCTAGCTGAACATGTGTAACTGTGGTAAAACCTGGTCTCCTTGTCAATAGGGATTTATAAGGACTTGATTTTTAAAAGGCACTCAGCTTTTAATGAGCTGCTCTATAACATATTTCTTATATTGAGTCTTTGTTGACTTATTTGGTCCTCTTCTATGCCCCAGGACATATGTCCCAGGATTCCTGGGTAAGAAGTCTCTGTATAAGCCCCTGGGTCTTCCAAAGCCAGCTTGGGAAGACCTCCAGGAACCACCACCCCCCCTCCAGCTGAGTACCATGCCCCAGGATGGGCTCTCATTCCTGAAGAAGCAGACTCCATGCGCCTGGCTGGGCCTTGTAAATACAGATCCACAAGACCCAGGAGGAGGCCTGGTTCTCCATGCTTCAAGACTGGCTCACATTCCTGGGTATACCTCCAGGAGTGAGGCCCCTTAACCCCCACTAATCCAGGTACCTTGATCTCTGGCTGGTCCTGCAGACCCACAAAACCGCACCGGCAGAACTTTCATGCCCCTGGTACACCGTTTAATACTTGCGATTATGGTTTCTGCTTCTCAGCCCCCTCCAGCTGGCTGACATGCCCCCAGGACAGACACTTCGTCCTTGGGAGACTTCCAGGAGCCAGGACCCCCTCCAGCTGGAGCTCCATGCCCCAGGACAGGCACTCATTCCTGGGGAAGAAGTCTATCTATAGGCCCCTGGGTCTTCCAAAGCCAGCTTTACAAGGCAGGGTACCCCGCCCCAGGGCAGGCACTTACTCCAGGTGAGACCTCTTGGAACCAGGACCCCCACCAGCTGGAGCTCCATGTGTGGTACGTAATGTCAATTTCTGTGAAGGCTTCACATCCGACGACACTGACATTTGTCTATGGAATTACATTTTTACTAGTTTTCCGTACAGTATTACAAGGTTTCCATTACAGTCTCAAACCCGCAACCCCTGACCCTCCTGATCTGCGAGCTGAAGGCAAAATGATCATTTAAACACAAACACAAACATTTAAGTGGAAATACAACGTTAGATTTTTATTAGCAAGCACTTGAAGTCAACGGGTTTTAAAAAAAAGAAGAAGAAAAACAACCAATCACAGAGCAACTCTGTTTGTGTGTGTGTGTGTGTGTGTGTTTTCTCTTTTGATGGAGCCAGGCTAACAGTTTCCCCCTGCTTCCAGTGTTTGTGCTAAGCTAGGCTTAACACATCCTGGACCTGGGCCTCTGTACTGGACACACAGAGATGAAACTGATATCCATCAGAACACAAGCGGTCGGCTGGTAGAAATAATATATATATTAACGTGGAAATCCACGGGAACTGATTTCTACACTAAATCAACAAATGAATAAACTGAAAGGAGAAAACTAATATTTGGAGAAGCGTTCAGTCAAATTAGATTCATGGAACAATAAGACTTCAGATAGCTCACATCTGACCGTCAGAATAAAAGTGTTGAGAGTGTAAAGAAAATACCCACTGAATGAAAGCACTGATTAATAATCTGAAAATATTATACTGAAACACATGACCTCTTGTCCTTGATCAGCCAATCAGAGCACAGCATAAGATGCTGTAAGAGTCCTGTTTCACTATAAATGTGTAACGTCTATGTGTAAACTTGTGTTTTATTAATCAAAGGTTAACTGTACAGTGGCCAACATGCTGTGGCTGTTTTCCATCTGTTAAGTACAACAAATGTGATATTAAAATATTATAACTGCAATGTAATACAAATTATTATTTCTTTTTTTTTTTTACTGAATAATAGGTTATTGCTTTTATTCTGAAAGCCAGATGCATGAAAGCCTATTTCAAAACTTCCTGTGGCCCCCCTCAGACGACTGCAAGACCCCCAACTCCTACTTGTTTTTGTCACTCCTGTTATTATTCTTTGTCTTAGTTCTGTTTGGGGGATAATCCTGTTGTAGAACTACAGTTCCCATTAAGCTTTGGGGATGCTATGGACTCAGTGACTCAGCTGTGGGCTCCACTTTGAGCTGTTGTTTCAGCCTGTATGTGTTCACATGCAGTCAGACTGTCCCGTCAGAGCAGCCGAACCAGCAGTCAGCAGCTCCTGTCTGCAGTGGACCCGTGGACGGACAGACAGCTGTCTCTGGATCACTGTGAGACTGAAGGAAACTTAGAAACAGCAGGATTCTCAGGCAGCTTCTGCAGCCGCTTTCTGCTCTGGCGTCTAAGTGGATTCATTGGTCAAATCAGCAGCCAAACTACAATAACTAGCTTACACCTGCCGTAAAGCGATCAAAGATTTCGACGCAAATATGTATATTTCAACCATACGACCTCTAGTGGGCTCCATAATCTGACAGGATTTACCAAAATGTCAGAATGTTCCTTTAAGTGTGAGTGTGATGAAAGGAAAGCTCCACTGATCTCTGGTTTGGTGGAATTTCCCTTTACCACAGGTGTTGACACATTCAGTAAGTGTACAGGTGTGGGTGACATCACAGCCCAGCAGGTGTGTCAGCAGAGTGAAGCCATATAACAACACGGCTGAGGATGGTTGCAGCCCTTTAGCCCAGTGTTTATGTGTTAAGCTGCCAAGAATGAAATAAAGACAGAGCTCTCGTTTCCCAAACAGACCTCAGCGCAGATTTATGAAATACTTTAATTTTCCTGTTTTCAAACTGTGACTGTGGTTCAAAACCACGAGGGTCCACGTTCAGAGTCTCTCAGTGTCCAGACCAACCAGTCACACTCAGCAGCACTCCAGTCTTCATTTCGTAAATTTATTTTTAGTCTTTTGACGAAAATGTAAAAGAGTTTTTCTCAAAATTTTTCTCACTAAAGATATTTCAGTCAGTGACTTTTTTTTAATTTTATGTCTTCTAAGCATTGTGAGCATTTACAGCTGTCGCCATCTTTGTTGCGTCCTTACTTACTAACAAACAAGAAGCTCCTTATTAACGGTCACGCGGCTTCATCGACTTCTCAGCGAGAGATATTATTGGCTGGTGGACGAAACTGTTTGACCAGTCAGGAGCTGCGGTGGGAGACTCTGCAGGTTGTTGAATGAGATTTCACATGTAAAACGTTTCGTCGTAGTTCTCGTTTTCCTCATAGTTTTGACGAAATTAACACTGCAGCACTCATTTATGTTGACACTGTAAGAGTAAGCTAATCACGTCACAGTCCCGGGTATGAATACTCTTTTAGTCCTGACCGAAATGTGTGCGTATGATCGAAAAAAGACGTTAGTTAGCGATCAGCTTGTCATTAATGAGCGTGTTTCCATCCGCCTGTTTTTATGTGCATTTGCGCATAAAGAGACCTGAGTTCCTGCAGGTTTAATCTGGACGGACGTCAGAGACGATGATCTCCTCAGGAAGTGTGAGTCGCACCGAACGATTCGACGTGAGTTTCAGGTCTGAGAGTTTCAGGTCTGAGAGTTTCAGGTCTGAGAGTTCAGGTCTGAGAGTTTCAGGTCTGAGAGTTCAGGTCTGAGAGTTTCAGGTCTGAGAGTTCAGGTCTGAGAGTTCAGGTCTGAGTGTTCAGGTCTGAGAGTTTCAGGTCTGAGAGTTCAGGTCTGAGAGTTTCAGGTCTGAGAGTTCAGGTCTGAGAGTTTCAGGTCTGAGAGTTCAGGTCTGAGAGTTTCAGGTCTGAGAGTTCAGGTCTGAGAGTTTCAGGTCTGAGAGTTCAGGTCTGAGAGTTCAGGTCTGAGTGTTCAGGTCTGAGAGTTCAGGTCTGAGAGTTCAGGTCTGAGAGTTCAAGTCTGAGAGTTCAGGTCTGAGAGTTCAGGTCTGTGAGTTTCAGGTCTGAGAGTTCAGGTCTGAGAGTTCAGGTCTGAGAGTTCAGGTCTGAGTGTTCAGGTCTGAGAGTTCAGGTCTGAGAGTTCAGGTCTGTGAGTTCAGGTCTGAGTGTTCATGTCTGAGAGTTCAGGTCTGAGTGTTCAGGTCTGAGAGTTCAGGTCTGAGAGTTCAGGTCTGAGTGTTCAGGTCTGTGAGTTTCAGGTCTGAGAGTTCAGGTCTGAGAGTTCAGGTCTGAGAGTTCAGGTCTGAGTGTTCAGGTCTGAGAGTTCAGGTCTGTGAGTTCAGGTCTGAGTGTTCATGTCTGAGAGTTCAGGTCTGAGAGTTCAGGTCTGAGTGTTCAGGTCTGAGAGTTCAGGTCTGAGAGTTCAGGTCTGAGTGTTCAGGTCTGAGAGTTCAGGTCTGAGTGTTCAGGTCTGAGTGTTCAGGTCTGAGAGTTCAGGTCTGAGTGTTCAGGTCTGAGAGTTCAGGTCTGAGAGTTCAGGTCTGAGTGTTCAGGTCTGAGAGTTCAGGTCTGAGAGTTCAGGTCTGAGAGTTCAGGTCTGAGTGTTCAGGTCTGAGAGTTCAGGTCTGAGAGTTTCATGTCTGAGAGTTCAGGTCTGAGAGTTCAGGTCTGAGAGTTTCATGTCTGAGAGTTCAGGTCTGTGAGTTCAGGTCTGAGTGTTCATGTCTGAGAGTTTCAGGTCTGAGAGTTCAGGTCTGTGAGTTCAGGTCTGAGTGTTCATGTCTGAGAGTTCAGGTCTGAGTGTTCAGGTCTGAGAGTTCAGGTCTGAGAGTTCAGGTCTGAGTGTTCAGGTCTGTGAGTTCATGTCTGTGAGTTTCAGGTCTGAGAGTTCAGGTTTGTGAGTTCATGTCTGAGAGTTCAGGTCTGAGAGTTCAGGTCTGTGAGTTCAGGTCTGAGAACTCTCTGAGTACTCTTCCTCCCTTCAGCTCTCTGGAGAACGGAGATCTATTGGTTGGTCTGAAGGCAGAGAGAACCTGATTGGCTTGGATATTTTCGTCTGTTGCCTAACAGCAGAGTGAAGGTTAGCTTAGCATCAGGCCGATTTTGGGAAACGTGACCGGGGTCGGTGAGAGACGGGAGTTTAAACCGACGTCCTGTCAGAGCTCTGCCCTGTAAACATTAAGCCTCGGTCAGACCAGGATCAAACATCCCCCGATCACCTGACATCCTGTGGAGTTAGCGTTTGTTTTGATCACCCTGTAGTCCCAGGCGGGTGGGGTAGTTGGTTGCAGAGACATACTGCGGTGGATTTATTAAAGAGCTATTTGATCAGGGTCTGATGATCATGGTGGTGATTGTGATCAGTAATATCTGCAAATGCTTTTCTGTTTGGTTTCACAGCCCTGATGGATTCACACAACAGAAAATGATGAAAATGGTTTCAGAGACTGAAGGAGACGGATTATCTCTCTGCAGGTGGATTTACACGGAGATGAACTGAAGCTAACGTCTGTCCTGAAGGAAGGAAATCAGTCTAGAAACTGACGGATGATCGGGAACATGCAGGAAGTAAAAGTAAACAGGTATTTGTAGTGACTTTATGGTTCTTTTAAAACCAACAGGGGGAGTGATTTGCAGGTATTTTCTGGTCTGACTGTGACGCACATTGTTTGATCAGCTGTGTCTTTGTGTTAAAAACCTGCACAGAAACACGGAAAGTGGAGCAGAAAAAAACAAATCCACAGAGAGAAAGAAACAGAGTTCAGCAGTTTCTCTTTTCTCAGAGACGGAAAAGTCTCGACAGCTCGTCACAAACGATCTTCGTGTCCTGATACACCAACAGGAACCAGTCGGTCCGGTATCAGTGATCCGGTGATCCGGTGATCCGGTACGGCCGATCACTTTATCTCTTTGTGTTAAAGTTCATTTCCAGTGTGAATTCGTTTTTATGTCATCAGCCATATTGTCTTTCTGCCGTTGAATTCATGGGACTAAAGTTAAAGTCGGACTTGACCCTCTTTTAATTTATAACTTAAGGGAGACGCTGAAGCATGTGACTGTGAGGAAGAGGAGTTTGGGAACAGGTGCAGGACTCTGGATCTGAATATATGTGTGTTTATGCTGAAACACTGTGTAAGTCGCTCTTTAAGTTAACGCTTCTGTGTCCACTGAAAAATACGCTGACGGGACGGATACATCCGTCGCTGCTGATTGGTTAGAGCCTGCTGTCCGACTGTAAAGAGGACAGAAGCAACACGAACACAGACAATATTAACTTTTGGGTTTTTAAGAGCTGCAGAAATACAAACTCATATTGAAACACCAGTAATGTGTTTGTTAGTTAAAACACTTTCTGCTCCTGAAGGATCAAAGTAGCAGCAATGATTTTTAATTTAAAGTTTACATAATAACTGTTCGTGCAACTTAGTCTGCATCGTTTGGTACATTTTTATTGATATATGATTGTTTTGACATGTATATAAGTTTTTAACTTCTCATGAATATCATTTAAACAAAAAGAAATCAATGTTAAACAGATTTTTTGTTGTATATTTCTATTGAATTGTTTTGAAAGTTCTTGCTTTGCAACTCGTTTCTGAAGCCGTCTCGATCATCGTCTAAATTTTCAAGAAACAATCGAGAAGAAAATCACACAGTTCACCTAAAAAATGACCCGTCTCTCAAACTAATGTCACAAAACTTAAGAGACGATTACTCTGGATAGAGGAGATTATTTCAAGGCGTTTTTACAGTTGCACCTTTTTGTCTGGTACGAGGTCAAATTTTGATAAACGACATAAAAAGTTGTGAAATAGTTTGCCGGATTAACGTCAAATTCATGTAAAAATCAAAATGAAAGATAAATCACACTGGAACTGTCCTTTAAAACAAACTGTGATCCCACCAGAGACAGAAGAGCAAACTGATGGCGCTTCCCACAGCTCCTCACAGAGATCCTGGGATCTGATTGGTTTAAAGGTTTCAGGTTCCCGTCACCTGACAAACGGTCGACCCGTCCAGGTTGATTCAGACGAGTGAACGGACGCCGCCGGCGTCTGCAAACAGGAAGTCTTCCTCCAGCTCATCGCCGCAGGCCGACCTGATGAGGAAACGCCCACCTGAGAGCCGGACTCCAGGTGAAGATGAACATCCCAAACAAACTCCCGGTGTCTGATGGGTAATTTCCCTCCCTGACGACGGGGCTACCAGTGGTGGTTCTTGGAGAGGTAGGCGATGAGGGCCACGGCCACGCCGACATAGATACCTGTCCCAATGGTGATTGACAGCACGGCCAGGAAGAGAGCCCGCCTCGAACTGGAGCTCGCCAGGTGGAAGTCTCCTTTAGACACCGCCTTATTGGTCTGAGAGGAGGAAGGAGAGGGGGAGGAAAAGGTGGAGGTGGAAAAGGAAAGAAAGAAAGGAGGAGGAAGTTAGCTGCCACTGCACAGTAGAAACCAGACTGCGATGCTAGCAGCTAGCAGCTCTGTGAGGCTGGACTGATGCTGCAGGAAGACCTCCCTTTACTCCAAGATGGCTACTCCTGCTGAGCAGTTCATTAACTAGTGAAACCAGATACAAACAAACTGTTTCGCTCCCTTTAAATTCACTTATTTGCTTAAGTTGGTGTTTATATTAGATTTTATTTAGACGTAACTGAAGTGGCTTTGCAGCTATTTCGCTGACGGTTTGTTGAGTGATATCATCGCTGTCAGACATTCCCAACATCTCCGACTTGGAATTACAACTAAGACGCTGACGTGAAAGTTTTTATCCACTCTGCTGCTCGGAATTATGATCCAAACCACAGACTGTGTATAAAGATGGCCGCCGCGTCTCCACTTCCTGCCGCTGTACTAAATGAAGCCAAAATATCCCGAATACGGGAACTGCCATCTTGGCTGGTGACGCCATTTGGAGCTGGAGTCTGCGCAGTAGTGATTGGAGCCGCGGAATCGAGGTCCCGCCCACACACCCGACCGACCCAATCGCGAGCAGAGCTCAGCTGTCAATCAGGACGTGAAGCCCCGTTTTTATAGCATCAATAACTAATTAAAACCAAACTTAAATCAGCGTGAAGAGAACGACCTAAACTGACAGAAACCATCTTTGGGAAAAGTTTATTTGACGTACTTTGAGTTTTTAGTTTGGCTCGTGTCCCATCCGCTAACATGGAGGGGGCGGGGCTTCTGACCTGTACAGCAGCCCGCCAGCAGGGGGCGATCCAGATGTTCTGGCTTCACTGTTGGGGAGCTGACGTGTCGTCCAGCTTTATAAACAGTCTGTGGTCTAAACGATATGACACAAACGCAACATTTGGTACAGTGGTGCTTTGAGCTAAATGCTAACATTGGGATGCTACTATGCTAACAATGACAATGTTAACATGCCGATGTTTAGCAGGTATAATGTTTACTATGTTCACCATCGTAGTTTAGCGTGTTAGCACTGAGCCTCTGATTCTGTCGGCGCTCCTCCTGCTGTCTTGTTTTTCCCCCTGCAGGTTGAGATGGGCGGAGCCTGATGTCCAGGTCTAGGTTATTTAGGCTGGCTCGTCATTCTGTCTCTCTCTCTCACAACACATGCATAACCACCACTGACGTACAGACTGCAGATTGATTTATTATTTATGATTAAGCTATTTTTTAATTCAGAAAAGTCTGTAAGTGGACGTTTGAGTTGTGGTTATTTTGTCACACAGCAAGTGTAGACAGGTGTGATGAAGTGTGATCATCAGTGTCAACTGCAAACTGTCCTCTGTGTTACTGATCATTATCTTCTTTGTGTGTCTGTTGCCATGACGACTGCAGCTGGATGAAACTCCACAGTGATTTAGGAGGGTTAGGGTGTCACAGCCCGGCTCAAGGACTGCGACAAGGACAGTAATGTACTGAACAGTAAAGAACTAAACGCAAAACGCCATGCTGACGCCATGCCTGCCGTGGAGGAGAAGATCTCCCCAGCGGAGTCCCAGAGTGACTGCAGGATGAGGGAGGTATTTAAGGGCAGAGCGCACCTGGCCCAGGTGTAGCTCATGCTGCTGATGACCCTCCAACCAGCTCCTGCAAAACAGGAAACCACAAAAAACCACGAGGAAACAGAGACACTTTGCGCCCAGGTGGCGTCTCAAGGGTCTGAAGAAGCAGCAGATTCCTCCACTGAAGCAGCTTCTCTCTGCTTTCTGAAGGTCGATGATCAAACCAACAACTCGCTGCTCTGATAACAAAACGACTCAGAGGACCAGACACGATAACATCAGCCTGAAACCAGAAGGCCTTGTTCTGCGTACGTGGATAAACGAGTTATCCAGATTCTAATGTTGTTATGGTTCTTTGAAACTGGAACTGCAGCAGCAACACGTCCTTCAGCCCAAACCTGCAGAAGTGCAGCTTAGTGACAGTTAGGTGGATCATGACCAACACGTTTTACATCCTCTTAAATTAAGTCGTTTTCTGATACAAATGGCTGCTTTATTTATTATTATAATTAATTTAGGTTAACAGACAGAAACACAACAGAAGAAGAAACAAGATTATAAAGCAGAGGAAGAACATCAGATAGGACACATCCGTCTCTCTGCTCTTTAATCAGTTTTTAATAAAGCTGATCTGATCAGGAAGCAAAACAACCTCAGGGTGCTGCGAGGACCTGACGTACAATAAATATCTGTTAGTCATCTGTTTCTCTGCTGCTGGACAGAAACGCTGATCTCTTCTTAATACAACACTCGCATGCCAGCTTCAGTGTAGTTTGAAAGTTATTGGTTACTGTAATCATTCCTCATCTCCATACTGGAATTCACCAAGTTCATATCTTCCAAAGTTACAGACACAATTTGCATCAAAAATCACACTCCTCCTTCTCTGAGCCATTAACTCGGTAAAATCTGAACACACAGACATGAAACGCATCGTTATCTCTGATGTCCATCACAAATAAACGGCCATACATCCGGTTAGAAATAAAAACAAAAACTACACTCCTGCAGAACCTGCTGTTTCTAAGTTTCCTTCAGTCTCACAGTGATCCAGAGACAGCTGTCTGTCCGTCCACGGGTCCACTGCAGACAGGAGCTGCTGACTGCTGGTTCGGCTGCTCTGATGGGACAGTCTGACTGCATGGAAACAAATATAGGCTAATAAAAAACAGGGCTCCAGTTGTAGCCCACAGCTAACTCATTAGCTCTTCTCATTTCTCTATTTTGTGTCTCCTCATCTCCTCGCTCAGGGAACAGGGAACACAAGGGAAGAGGACCCAACGCAGACTAGGAGCCAGAGCAGGTGCAGATCAATAATTTATTAAAGAAAAGGGTAGTCAGGCAGGCAGTGGTCGAAAACAGGAAGGCAGTCCAACAAAGGCAAAAAGGGGGGTAAGCAATAATCCAAAATACTCAAAAGCGAGGTCCAAGAGAAACAGAAAATCCAACACACTGGGAAACAAAGACTGGGACGCTTGGCAAATAGGCAATGACGAACTGACACAGAACAAAGGAAGCAAACAGACTTAAATACACTCAGGTGAGGGGAGACAACGAGACACAGGTGAAATTAATCAGGGCAGAGCAAACAATCAAAACTACCGAGAAAAGCAAACAAAGACAGAAAGTAGAACTACCAGACACGAGCATTTCAAAATAAAACAGGAAATAATTACACTACAAGCCTCAAACCACAGCATAGTGAACCCTACTGTATACTGTATATTGTCTTTTATAATATAGCATGGTGCTGTAATTGCATAGGTGGGTAATGAAAATACAATATATAATACGTATCTTTTCAAGTTATTGCTTACTTCTTTGCTGCCATAAATTAAGCTAAACTTTTTAAAAGTAAATTTTTACTTTAGCGTATCTCAAAGTTTACTTAAACTTTAAAAACCACCAACAAACTTGCACCAAACACCTTTTTAAAAAATGTCATCAACTCAAAGCAAAGATTTAAGTAGTAGTGCGTAACACCAGCGAGCAGCCAGTTTTCTACTTTAAACAACTTTTGGTAAGATTGTTGCATTCAGAGTTTGTGATAAAATCAGCAACAGAGATGGTTGTTAATGTCCAGTGATAATTGAAAACTACATTGTAATACTACAGTGGCTGTTGGATTTACATAGGAAAAAAAGCAGAAAATCCAATGAGATCAGACGCTCTTTTGTGATTGGCGGGTGGTGTGTTCAAAGTTGCTGGTTAACATGAACGCTGAGTTGAAGCAGGAGAACTGACGTTCCTCTGTGTGCTGACAGTAAATAACTCTCAGATGATCTTTCTAACAGAGCTCGCTCAGTGTGAGTCTCTTAATGAACTGAATTAACTGTGTAAACATGATTAACAAGCTTGTTGGCAGGAAATGGAGCGCTGTAATCACCGCTTTACTTTAATTAAGATTTATTTAACTTTTAGACCATTCAGACGTCACACTGCTGATATCAGCCAACCAGAGCCAGTGGGGGGCGGGGCCTCCTGTGACTGGTCCACACAAGGACAATGAGGCACTCCCACACTTCCTGATGAATAAAGAACAACGTCCTTGTAGGTCTGAGCGGAGTGTGTGTTGCCAGAGAGTTACGTAAAGAGCTCAGAGTGTGTGTGTGTGTGTGTGTGTGTGTGTGTGTGTGTGTGTGTTGGGGCTGCGCTCTAAAGCACCCAATCAGATTATCCACACTGGCTTAACAAAAACAGATTGTTTCAGTGTCCTGACAGTAAAGCATATTGGCAGTAAAGCATCCTGAGAGTAAAGTATGTTGACAGTAAAGTATGTTGACAGTAAAGCGTCCTGACAGTAAAGTATGTTGACAGTAAAGCGTCCTGACAGTAAAGTATGTTGACAGTAAAGCATATTGGCAGTAAAGTATGTTGGCAGTAAAGCGTCATGACAGTAAAGCGTCCTGACTGTAAAGTATGTTGACAGTAAAGTATGTTGACAGTAAAGTATGTTGACAGTAAAGTATGTTGGCAGTAAAGTATGTTGGCAGTAAAGCGTCCTGATTGTAAAGTATGTTGGCAGTAAAGTATGTTGACAGTAAAGTGTCCTGACAGTAAAGTATGTTGGCAGTAAAGTATGTTGACAGTAAAGTATGTTGACAGTAAAGTATGTTGGCAGTAAAGCGTCCTGAGAGTAAAGTATGTTGACAGTAAAGTATGTTGGCAGTAAAGTATGTTGACAGTAAAGCGTCCTGACAGTAAAGTATGTTGACAGTAAAGTATGTTGGCAGTAAATTATGTTGACAGTAAAGTATGTTGACAGTAAAGTATGTTGACAGTAAAGTATGTTGGCAGTAAAGTATGTTGACAGTAAAGCGTCCTGACAGTAAAGTATGTTGACAGTAAAGCGTCCTGACAGTAAAGTATGTTGGCAGTAAAGTATGTTGACAGTAAAGTATGTTGGCAGTAAAGTATGTTGACAGTAAAGTATGTTGGCAGTAAAGTATGTTGGCAGTAAAGCGTCCTGAGAGTAAAGTATGTTGACAGTAAAGTATGTTGACAGTAAAGTATGTTGGCAGTAAAGTATGTTGACAGTAAAGTATGTTGACAGTAAAGTATGTTGGCAGTAAAGTATGTTGGCAGTAAAGCGTCCTGACAGTAAAGTATGTTGACAGTAAAGCGTCCTGACAGTAAAGTATGTTGACAGTAAATGATGTTGACAGTAAAGTATGTTGACAGTAAAGTATGTTGGCAGTAAAGTATGTTGACAGTAAAGCGTCCTGACAGTAAAGTATGTTGACAGTAAAGTATGTTGACAGTAAAAAGTATGTTGACAGTAAAGTATGTTGAGTAAAGTATGTTGACAGTAAAGTATGTTGACAGTAAAGCGTCCCTGACAGTAAAGTATGTTGGCAGTAAAGTATGTTGACAGTAAAGTATGTTGACAGTAAAGTATGTTGACAGTAAAGTATGTTGACAGTAAAGTATGTTGACAGTAAAGTATGTTGACAGTAAAGTATGTTGACAGTAAAGTATGTTGACAGTAAAGTATGTTGACAGTAAAGTGTCCTGACAGTAAAGTATGTTGACAGTAAAGTATGTTGACAGTAAAGCGTCCTGACAGTAAAGCGTCCTGACAGTAAAGTATGTTGACAGTAAAGTATGTTGACAGTAAAGTATGTTGGCAGTAAAGTATGTTGGCAGTAAAGTATGTTGACAGTAAAGTATGTTGGCAGTAAAGTATGTTGACAGTAAAGCGTCCTGACAGTAAAGTATGTTGACAGTAAAGTATGTTGACAGTAAAGTATGTTGGCAGTAAAGTATGTTGACAGTAAAGCGTCCTGACAGTAAAGTATGTTGGCAGTAAAGTATGTTGACAGTAAAGTATGTTGGCAGTAAAGTATGTTGACAGTAAAGTATGTTGACAGTAAAGCGTCCTGACAGTAAAGTATGTTGACAGTAAAGTATGTTGGCAGTAAAGTATGTTGGCAGTAAAGCGTCCTGAGAGTAAAGTATGTTGACAGTAAATTATGTTGACAGTAAAGTATGTTGACAGTAAAGTATGTTGGCAGTAAAGTATGTTGACAGTAAAGTATGTTGGCAGTAAAGTATGTTGGCAGTAAAGTATGTTGACAGTAAAGTATGTTGGCAGTAAAGTATGTTGACAGTAAAGTATGTTGACAGTAAAGTATGTTGACAGTAAAGTATGTTGACAGTAAAGTGTCCTGACAGTAAAGTATGTTGGCAGTAAAGTATGTTGACAGTAAAGCGTCCTGACAGTAAAGCGTCCTGACAGTAAAGTATGTTGACAGTAAAGTATGTTGACAGTAAAGTATGTTGGCAGTAAAGTATGTTGGCAGTAAAGTATGTTGACAGTAAAGCGTCCTGACAGTAAAGTATGTTGACAGTAAAGTATGTTGGCAGTAAAGTATGTTGGCAGTAAAGTATGTTGACAGTAAAGTATGTTGACAGTAAAGCGTCCTGACAGTAAAGTATGTTGGCAGTAAAGTATGTTGACAGTAAAGTATGTTGGCAGTAAAGTATGTTGACAGTAAAGCGTCCTGACAGTAAAGTATGTTGACAGTAAAGCGTCCTGACAGTAAAGTATGTTGGCAGTAAAGTATGTTGGCAGTAAAGCGTCCTGACAGTAAAGTATGTTGACAGTAAATTATGTTGACAGTAAAGTATGTTGACAGTAAAGTATGTTGACAGTAAAGCGTCCTGACAGTAAAGTATGTTGACAGTAAAGTATGTTGGCAGTAAAGTATGTTGGCAGTAAAGTATGTTGACAGTAAAGTATGTTGACAGTAAAGTATGTTGACAGTAAAGTATGTTGGCAGTAAAGTATGTTGACAGTAAAGTATGTTGGCAGTAAAGTATGTTGGCAGTAAAGTATGTTGACAGTAAAGCGTCCTGACTGTAAAGTATGTTGACAGTAAAGTATGTTGACAGTAAAGCGTCCTGACAGTAAAGTATGTTGACAGTAAAGCGTCCTGACTGTAAAGTATGTTGACAGTAAAGTATGTTGACAGTAAAGTATGTTGACAGTAAAGCATTCTGACAGTAAAGTATGTTGGCAGTAAAGTATGTTGACAGTAAAGTATGTTGACAGTAAAGTATGTTGACAGTAAAGTATGTTGGCAGTAAAGTATGTTGACAGTAAACTGTACCAGTGACAGACTGAATTTGACAACCATGTTTTTTTTGTTTGTGGTGAACTATTCCTTTAACATGACTCACCCCCTCTCTGGTTTTATCAAACTCTCCCTCCTCCTCCTCCTCCTCCTCCTCCTCCTCCTCCTACCCCTGCTGCTGCTGGTGCTGCAGAGCTTTATGTTGTTCAGTGATGGATTTCAGTGTGGAAAGCGTTGCCACGGCAACCAGCCCTGTTTCATTCGGAGCTGTAGGTGTGGAGTTGCCATGGAAATCGCATCTACAAAACATGCAGGAGATCAGCTACCACCACACAACAGTGAGACGACTGTTGATTAAAAACCTCTCAGCCTGCTTTTTCCTTTTCACCGAGTCTTCACACACAATACAAAAGCCAATTTGAAAACATTTTTTTAAAGATTATTGTTTGGGCATTTTTTGCCTTTATTTGACATTAACAGCTGAAGATATACACAGGAAAGATGGGAGTGAGAGAGGGGATGACATGCAGCAAAGGGCACTCATTTAAAACATTTTTAGACTTCATGCTATCCAAACAACACAAAAAGTTGTCTAAACTAAAAAATCTAAACTAAAAAAGAATTGATAATTAAACAGTTGAATGCTTTTGCATTATATTTATTTATTCAATTGTCTTTTAAATATTTTAAAAAGTGTAAAACGTTATTTGTACGTAATCTGGATTTAGTGAAGCCAAAACCAAATAACTGTCGTTATCAAAACTGTCACTGATTAATTGTGTTAATTGACCAATCAATTAATAAGCCAGTTGTTTCAAAAATACCTACATTTGAAACTAGAGTTAATTCATTATTCTCTCATTGAAATCTACACTAACTCAGCAAAATGCTCTGAAATACCAGCAGACAGGCAGACAGACAGGCAGACAGGCAGACAGACAGTCAGACAGACAGACAGGCAGACAGACAGACAGACACACAGACAGACAGGCAGACAGACAGACAGACAGTCAGACAGACTCCAGACAGACAGGCTGACTGACAGATCAGACAGACAGATAGACAGACAGGCAGTACAGACAGACAGTGTGGCTGACTGCAGATCAGCAGCTTCGTATTAATGTTCCAAACACAGAAATGTTCCAAACACAGAAAAAGAAGAAGAAGAAACTGCAGAAAATCTGCCATCTGAACACACATATACAGATACACACACACACACACACACACACACACACACACACACACACACACACACACACACACAACATCAGCTGTTACACACTACATCAGCTGTTACACACACACACACACACACTGCATCAGCTGTTACACACACATACACACACACACTACATCAGCTGTTACACACACACACACACTACATCAGCTGTTACACACACATCAGCTGTTACACACACACATACACACACACACACACACACACACATCAGCTGTTACACACACACATGCACACACACACACACACATCAGCTGTTACACACACACATACACACACACACACACACACACACATCAGCTGTTACATACACACACACACACACACACACACACACACACTACATCAGCTGTTACACACACATCAGCTGTTACACACTACATCAGCTGTTACACACACACACACACACACACACACACACACACACACACACACATACACACACACTGCATCAGCTGTTACACACACACACACACACACACACACACACACACACACACACACATCAGCACACACACACACACACACACATCAGCTGTTACACACACACACACACACACACACACACATCACACACACACACACACATGATACACACTGCATCAGCTGTTACACACACACACACACACACACATCAGCTGTTACACACTACATCAGCTGTTACACACACATCAGCTGTTACACACACACACACACACACTATCAGCTGTTACACACTATATCAGCTGTTACACACTACATCAGCTGATACACACATCAGCTGATACACACACATCAGCTGTTACACACTACATCAGCTGATACACACACATCAGCTGATACACACTACATCAGCTGTTACACACACACACACACACATCAGCTGTTACACACTACATCAGCTGTTACACACACATCAGCTGATACACACACATCAGCTGTTACACACACACACACACACACACTACATCAGCTGTTACACACACACACACACACACACACACACATCAGCTGTTACACACTATATCAGCTGTTACACACACATCAGCTGATACACACACACACACACACACACACACTACATCAGCTGTTACACACATCAGCTGTTACACACATCAGCACACACACACACTACATCAGCTGTTACACACATCAGCTGTTACACACTATATCAGCTGTTACACACATCAGCTGTTACACACTACATCAGCTGTTACACACAAATCAGCTGTTACACACACACACACACACACACACACACACACTACATCAGCTGTTACACACATCAGCTGTTACACACACACACACACACAATCAGCTGTTACACACTATATCAGCTGTTACACAGTATATCAGCTGATACACACACATATGCTGATACACACACATCAGCTGTTACACACTACATCAGCTGTTACACACTGCATCAGCTGTTACACACACATCAGCTGATACACACCATACTGTACATCACCTCACTCTGTATTGTAACACACTGCTGAACTGCTGGTGACAAAGAACTATTCAACTGCTGTTACTGCTTCGACTTCTGGTACAACTACTGGCAATTTACTAAAACTATTACTAGCATTAGTGCTGCTGCTACTGCTGCTACTGATGCTACTGCTGCTGATGCTGCTGATGCTACTGATGCTGCTGCTACTGATGCTACTGCTGCTACTGATGCTACTGATGCTGCTGCTGCTGCTGCTGCTGCTGCTGCTGATGCCACTGCCATGCTGCTGCTGCTGATGCTGCCGCTGCTGCTGCTGCTGCTGATGCTGCTGCTGCTGATGCTGCTGCTGCTGCTGCTGCTGATGCTGCTGATGCTGCTGATGCTGCTGATGCTGCTGCTGCTGCTGCTGATGCTACCGCTGCTGATGCTGCCGCTGATGCTGCTGCTGCTGCTGATGCTGCTGATGCTGCTGATGCTGCTGATGCTGATGCTGCTGCTGCTGATGCCGCTGATGCCGCTGATGCTGCTGATGCCACTGATGCTGCTGATGCTGCTGCCGCTGATGCTGCTGCTGATGCTGCTGCTGCTGCTGCTGATGCTGCTGATGCTGCTGATGCTGCTGATGCTACTGATGCTACTGATGCTGCTGCTGATGCTGCTGATGCTGCTGATGCTACTGATGCTACTGATGCTGCTGATGCTGCTGATGCTGCTGATGCTGCTGATGCTGCTGATGCTGCTGATGCTGCTGATGCTGCTGATGCTGCTGCTGATGCTACTGATGCTACTGATGCTGCTGATGCTGCTGATGCTACTGATGCTGCTGATGCTGCTGCTGCTGCCGCTGATGCTGCTGCTGATGCTGCTGATGCTGCCGATGCTGCTGATGCTGCTGCTGCTGCTGATGCTGCTGATGCTGCTGATGCTGCTGCTGCTGCTGCTGATGCTGCTGATGCTGCTGATGCTGCTGATGCTGCTGATGCTGCTGATGCTGCTGATGCTGCTGATGCTGCTGATGCTGCTGATGCTACTGATGCTGCTGATGCTGCTGATGCTACTGATGCTACTGATGCTGATGCTGCTGATGCTGCTGATGCTACTGATGCTACTGATGCTGCTGATGCTGCTGATGCTACTGATGCTACTGATGATGCTGATGCTGCTGATGCTGCTGATGCCGCTGCTGCCTGATGCTGCTGATGCTGCTGATGATGCCACTGATGCCTGCCGCTGATGCCGCTGATGCTGCTGATGCTGCTGATGCTGCTGCTGATGCTGCTGCTGCTGCCACTGATGCTGCTGATGCTGCTGATGCTGATGCCTGCTGATGCTGCTGATGCCACTGATGCCACTGATGCTGCTGATGCTGCTGATGCTGCTGATGCTGCTGATGCTGCTGATGCTGCTGATGCTGCTGCTGCTGATGCTGCTGCCACTGATGCTGATGCTGCTGATGCTGCTGATGCTGCTGCTGCCATGCTGCTGATGCTGCTGATGCCGCTGATGCTGCTGATGCTGCTGATGCTGCGCTGATGCTGATGCCGCTGATGCTGCTGATGCTGCACTGCTGATGCTGCTGCTGATGCTGATGCCGCTGCTGCTGATGCTGCTGCCATGCTGCTGCTGCTGCTGCTGATGCTGCTGCCACTGATGCTGCTGATGCTGCTGATGCTGCTGATGCTGATGCTGATGCTGCACCGCTGCTGCTGCGCCGCTGCTGATGCTGCTGCTGCTGCCACTGCTGATGCCTGATGCTGCTGCCCACTGATGCCACTGATGCCGCTGCTGCTGCTGATGCCGCTGATGCTGATGCTGCTGATGCTGCTGATGCTACTGATGCCACTGCTGCTGCTGACTGATGCCACTGATGCTGCTGATGCTGCTGATGCCACCGATGCCGCCGATGCTGCTGATGCCACTGATGCCACTGATGCTGATGCTGCTGATGCTGCTGACTGCTGCTGCTGATGCTGCTGACTGCGCTGCTGCTGCTGCTGATGCTGCTGCCACTGATGCTGCTGCTGCTGATGCTACTGATGCCGCTACTGATGCTACTGATGCTGCTGATGCTGCTGATGCTGATGCTGCTGATGCTGCTGATGCTACTGATGCTACTGCTGCTGCTGATGCTACTGATGCTACTGATGCTGCTGCTGCTACTGATGCTACTGATGCTACTGATGCTGCTGATGCTACTGATGCTGCTGCTAATCTCGTCCGAGTGCTGTGAGTGTTACTGCTACTGCTCTGCAGTTGATTCTGCTACTGCTACCGGTGATGTACTCATACCTTTGCTGCTGCAGGTACTGGTACTGCTGCTTCTACTACTACTACGATACAACTTAAACAGTGTGAAAAGAAAAACACGAACTCAGTAATTTCTCCCATCATAGACAGTCAACTCCCAAATCTCTAATATCTGAGCATCCCTGAATGCACCAACTGAGACCACAGCCCTCTCCAGCAGGTAATACACCTGTCGACCTAACTTCAGTGGCAGCAGGGAAATAATAAGTCCCTCTAACTAAGAACAAGTCATTAAAACTAACTAGACCTCATTAGAATTGAGTAGAGCTCTCTGTCCCAGCCTCTGTCAGGTCAGCTCAGGTGTGTCAGCTCAGGTGTGACAGGTGTGACAGGCGTGTCAGGCGTGTCAGGTGTGACAGGTGTGTCAGGCGTGTCAGGTGTGACAGGTGTGTCAGGCGTGTCAGGTGTGACAGGTGTGACAGGTGTGACAGGTGTGACACAGGTGTGTCAGGTGTGACAGGTGTGTCAGGTGTGACAGGTGTGACAGGTGTGTCAGGTGTGACAGGTGTGACAGGTGTGTCAGGCGTGTGAGGTGTGACAGGTGTGTCAGGTGTGACAGGCGTGACAGGTTTGTCAGGTGTGACAGGTGTGACAGGTTTGTCAGGTGTGACAGGTGTGTCAGGTGTGACAGGCGTGACAGGCGTGTCAGGCGTGACAGGCGTGTCAGGCGTGTCAGGTGTGACAGGCGTGTCAGGTGTGTCAGGCGTGACAGGTGTGTCAGGGTGTCAGGCGTACAGGCGTGTCAGGCGTGTCAGGTGTGTCAGGTGTGACAGGTTTGTCAGGGTGTCAGGCGTGTCAGGTGTGTCAGGCGTGACAGGTGTGTCAGGTGTGTCAGGTGTGTCAGGCGTGACAGGTGTGTCAGGGTGTCAGGCGTGTCAGGTGTGTCAGGCGTGACAGGTGTGTCAGGTGTGACAGGCGTGACAGGCGTGACAGGCGTGTCAGGCGTGACAGGCTTGTCAGGTGTGTCAGGTGTGTCAGGCGTGACAGGTGTGTCAGGGTGTCAGGCGTAACAGGCGTGTCAGGTGTGTCAGGTGTGACAGGTGTGACAGGTTTGTCAGGCGTGTCAGGTGTGTCAGGTGTGTCAGGTGTGACAGGCGTGACAGGTGTGTCAGGGTGTCAGGCGTGTCAGGTGTGTCAGGTGTGACAGGTGTGACAGGTTTGTCAGGCGTGTCAGGTGTGTCAGGTGTGTCAGGTGTGACAGGCGTGACAGGTGTGTCAGGGTGTCAGGTTTGTCAGGCGTGTCAGGTGTGTCAGGTGTGTCAGGTGTGTCAGGCGTGACAGGTGTGTCAGGGTGTCAGGCGTGTCAGGTGTGTCAGGCGTGACAGGTTTGTCAGGCGTGTCAGGCGTGTCAGGTGTGTCAGGCGTGACAGGTGTGTCAGGGTGTCAGGCGTAACAGGTGTGTCAGGCGTGACAGGTGTGTCAGGGTGTCAGGCGTGTCAGGTGTGTCAGGCGTGACAGGTGTGTCATGGTGTCAGGCGTGTCAGGTGTGTCAGGCGTGACAGGTGTGTCAAGTGTGTCAGGTGTGACAGGCGTGACAGGCGTGACAGGTGTGTCAGGTGTGACAGGCGTGTCAGGCGTGACAGGTTTGTCAGGTGTGTCAGGTGTGACAGGTGTGTCAGGTGTGTCAGGCGTGTCAGGGTGTCAGGCGTAACAGGCGTGTCAGGTGTGTCAGGGTGTCAGGCGTGTCAGGTGTGTCAGGTGTGTCAGGCGTGTCAGGCGCGTGACAGGTGTGTCAGGTGTGACAGGTGTGTCAGGTGTGACAGGTGTGACAGGTGTGTCAGGCGTGACAGGGGTGACAGGTGTGTCAGGCGTGTGAGGTGTGACAGGTGTGTCAGGTGTGACAGGCGTGACAGGTTTGTCAGGTGTGACAGGTGTGTCAGGTGTGACAGGCGTGACAGGCGTGTCAGGCGTGACAGGCGTGTCAGGCGTGTCAGGTGTGACAGGCGTGTCAGGTGTGTCAGGCGTGACAGGTGTGTCAGGGTGTCAGGCGTACAGGCGTGTCAGGCGTGTCAGGTGTGTCAGGTGTGACAGGTTTGTCAGGGTGTCAGGCGTGTCAGGTGTGTCAGGCGTGACAGGTGTGTCAGGTGTGTCAGGTGTGTCAGGCGTGACAGGTGTGTCAGGTGTGTCAGGGTGTCAGGCGTAACAGGCGTGTCAGGTGTGTCAGGGTGTCAGGTGTGTCAGGTGTGTCAGGCGTGTCAGGCGTGTCAGGTGTGTCAGGTGTGTCAGGCGTGTCAGGCGTGACAGGTGTGTCAGGTGTGTCAGGCGTAACAGGCGTGTCAGGTGTGTCAGGTGTGTCAGGCGTGTCAGGCGTGACAGGCGTGTCAGGTGTGTCAGGTGTGTCAGGCGTGTCAGGCGTGACAGGTGTGTCAGGTGTGTCAGGCGTGACAGGTGTGTCAGGTGTGACAGGCGTGTCAGGTGTGTCAGGTGTGTGAGCACGTTCTCACCTCGTGCGACAGGTAGAAGGCGGCGATGCCGAGCGGCCAGAAGCAGCAGAGCATGGAGAAGACACTGAGGCCCAGGTGATCTCTGGGAGGCATCAGTAGGAAGGTATCCTCGCTCTCTGATTCGCTGGAGTAATCACTCTGATGAAACACACACACAGGTGGGTGGGACCACGCAGTCTGCAGACTAACACAGAGCACCGTCCTTATCTATCTGTCTGATTGATGTTCGACTCTCGTCTCTTTTTAGGAGAATATCATATTTACACATTGTCAGGTAGGTTTTCTGTATTTCTGGCTTTATTTTAATTGTTAATGCTCAAATAATACATTAATTAATAAATAAATAATTACACAAGAGATACAGGAGTTTGGTGATTTTTTCAGCCCTGAGTCGTGTCTGCAGGTCTTTCTTTCAGGTTGTGCATGGCCTCAGAGGCTTTCACCAATCAGAGGGCGATTGGGCAGCCTGTATGTAGCCTGAGAGGCAGAATTAAGTATTGAGTACTGCTGGTTAAGCTTTCGGCTGTGAGCAGAAGAAGCATACTGTAAAGATTAGTATATAGTACATGTACATACTTTGTACAGGCAATATGTAGTATGAAAGTGGGGCACTGCATTGCTTTAAAAGCTCAAAGTGATAAACGGACATGCTACCAGCGCTCTGGACGTCAGTTTGCACATCACAGTGGATCAAGAAACACAAAATGGCAACATTGTTTTTACCATCTTATACACAGCATTATATACATCACATATTTATACACGTCCATCACAATGAAAACATGTCGGACAGCTCTTCTCCAGTACACCGTGCTGTATTCACCTCACATCTCGCCTTCATCAGGTTGTTTCCGCCCACTGATCAATCAGAAATAGAAACACATTGGGTTTGGTATTTTGGTATTTTAAAGCATGGCGTCCGAGGAGGTTGTGCAACATGTTTTAATTTCGATGTTCTCGTACAGGGGTTCACCGATTTAGCCAATTCAGGGAGCCAGCATGTGATGAAAATGCACACATAAAACAAAACGCTTCCACATTAAGCAGCCGAGTTGTCCTCCGAAATCGCTAACTTTAGCTAACAGCACTAGCGTTGATGACGTCATTCCTGCAACACTGGCTGCCGTGCAATCAGTGGCTTTCTACAAGTTGTCATTCCTAACCTGACAGACTGTTGTTGGGGCGCAGTGTGACGCAGTAGCCGAGGAACGCATTAGGCTTTTCACACTGCACTTAGCCCCGGGCCAATGGAGCTGTTAGCTGTTAGCTGTTAGCCCCTGGCACATTCTAACCCCGACTTTAGCCCCGGGCTTACTGGCCCTGCTCCGGAGCAGGGTTAGCCCCGGGTTTATCCCGTTAGCAGTAACAAAGTAATATAACGTGTTACGTAATAGGATTTTGGCAATATTATTACATTTACTATGTCAAGTAGCACGTTACCGCTGAGGTTGGGCAACTGGCTGAGCTCATCGCTGGTTGTTTTATTTGGGGGGGCGATTTTTGTCCTTTCATTTTTGCTTTTAATGGTTTGCCTCCGGAGAAAGAGCGACAGCAGCGACAGACTCTCGTGCAGCGAGCTAAGAAGCACAAAGAGGCCGGAATATTTATCTAACTCGTGGATTAAGGATTTATTTCGACCAAACCAGAGTTGGTGATTGTTGGAACAGCGGACAGACTAACTCTGTCGAGTCTGAATGAAGTGAAATTAAGGGTTTATTGTTTTGTTTTTTTAAGAATTCATGCACACCGCGCCACTTCAGCCAGTGCGCTTTTGTTTATTTAAATAGGTCTTGGCTATTTAATTGTTCTCTATCATCATTATTGATTTTAATCCAAAGTGGTAACCATGTGACTGCATGAATGGGCCACTGGATCTGACACGAACTGCAATAAACCTCTGTGCTCTGATGACCCGCTATGAAACATTACGTCTTCCATTTTATTATGCCTAGTCGTATTTCTGCGGCATTACAGGCAGTAATATTGTAAAGTAACGTATTACTTTCAAATGAAAGTAACTAGTAGTATGTAATATATTACATTTTGAAAGTAACTTGCCCAACACTGCTAGTATGCAAGTAAAAGCAGGTTTGCACACTCCTTCAGTAATCCCTCTCTCTGGAATTAGAGGGACGCAGCAGATTAAAGCTGGACTTTACGGAGACAAAATCACAGCATTTCCAGCTAATCGTCTCTAAAGCGATTGGCTGTTAGGCGGCCAAATGTGTCGTTTAGAGAGCTGCAGCTCGCTAATCTCGTTCTGCTGGAAACTCAGTGACTCACAGCCGGGATGGAGGGACGGCAGGACGCTCAATTAGATGGATTATGAAATATGCTTCCTCTGAAAAAACCTCACAGACAAACACGATGTCAGGACGATGAAAACGTCACTAAATGCAATAAAAACTCCTCCACAACATGTAAATCAGTGTGGAGTCGGTTCTCACAGGACGGCGGCGCTGCAAACACGTGATGACCTTATAGACCATGATGCATTGCTGCAGGTTAAACTGCCCAACAGGATATAAAGCAGTTAAAATGAGCTCAGCCTGAAACATCTGCAGCAGTAAAATGCAACACACACATGAATGCAGCAGGAATATGAATCCAGAAACATCAGATATAATAAAACACTGACAGGAAGCGTTTTACTGCACAGGGACGACTCTCACTGAACACTTTAACTTCAGCTGATTATACTTCATACTTTAAGTAACTTTAATACTTCATACTTTAAGTAACTTTAGCTGATTATACTTCATACTTTAAGTAACTTCAGCTGATTATACTTCATACTTTAAGTAACTTTAATACTTCATACTTTAAGTAACTTTAGCTGATTATACTTCATACTTTAAGTAACTTTTGCTGATTATACTTCATACTTTAAGTAACTTTAATACTTCATACTTTAAGTAACTTTAGCTGATTATACTTCATACTTTAAGTAACTTTTGCTGATTATACTTCATACTTTAAGTAACTTTAATACTTCATACTTTAAGTAACTTTAGCTGATTATACTTCATACTTTAAGTAACTTTAATACTTCATACTTTAAGTAACTTTAGCTGATTATACTTCATACTTTAAGTAACTTTAATACTTCATACTTTAAGTAACTTTAGCTGATTATACTTCATACTTTAAGTAACTTTTGCTGATTATACTTCATACTTTAAGTAACTTCAGCTGATTATACTTCATACTTTAAGTAACTTTAATACTTCATACTTTAAGTAACTTTAGCTGATTATACTTCATACTTTAAGTAACTTCAGCTGATTATACTTCATACTTTAAGTAACTTTAATACTTCATACTTTAAGTAACTTTAGCTGATTATACTTCATACTTTAAGTAACTTTTGCTGATTATACTTCATACTTTAAGTAACTTTAATACTTTATACTTTAAGTAACTTTAGCTGATTATACTTCATACTTTAAGTAACTTTAATACTTCATACTTTAAGTAACTAATACTTCATACTTTAAGTAACTTTTGCTGATTATACTTCATACTTTAAGTAACTTTAATACTTCATACTTTAAGTAACTTTAGCTGATTATACTTCATACTTTAAGTAACTTTACTTCATACTTTAAGTAACTTTAGCTGATTATACTTCATACTTTAAGTAACTTTAATACTTCATACTTTAAGTAACTTTAGCTGATTATACTTCATACTTTAAGTAACTTTAATACTTCATACTTTAAGTAACTTTAGCTGATTATACTTCATACTTTAAGTAACTTTTGCTGATTATACTTCATACTTTAAGTAACTTTAATACTTCATACTTTAAGTAACTTTAGCTGATTATACTTCATACTTTTACTGCAGTAAAGCATCTGAGTACTTCTTCACCACAGAAGTCAGTGCACTTTTTACACAACCGGTTCAGCTCTCAGCCGATTCACTGAGCTTCTTCTGAAAAATATTATTTATTTTTTCAATGAAAACAAGACAAAAACTAAATTAAAAGTAACCAAATTTATGATAAAGTCTTTTACAATTTTTAAAAAATTAAAAAACGAAACGATAAAGTGACTGTCTGTCCTCCTCCTCCTCTCTAAAGTCTTAGTTTGACGAAGTTAGCAGACGCGTGAGCAACGGACTTCACGTGACAACATCCACAACCCGTTTTGATTCTTTTGATCGCTGGACGCTTACGGAATATAAATAATCGAGAAATGGACACATAATCGGACTTTATGACGCTTCAAAGGTAACGTTAGGGAGTCACCACCTTGTTTCGTCTCTCTTGTTCGCCAGGCCGGTAAATCTGAATGAATTATACTTTGGTGCTCTTTCAGTAAAATGAACCGAACGACTGAACTGTGGAGAACCGAACTGATCTAACGATGTGTCACGTTAGCGTGTCCATAAAAGGTTAAGCATTTCTATTTGTATGTGTGTTTGAAGTAGCTCAAGTGGGCGACCCGCTGGGCTTTAAGAGGTTTTAAACATCCAAAGAACTTCTATAAAAACCAGACCCGGCCTCTAATTGAGACCTGCGTTTATTCGACAAAGTATGTAGCCACACGACCAGTGAAAGGACTCTGTGTTTAATTGGGGCTCAGCTTTTAATTTAAGTTTTACGGTACTAACAAGAGTTAGCATTAGCTAGCGTAGCCATTCAAACTGCGGCTGCTAATCTTTTGATAAGACGTCGCCTTGGAGTTTTAACTGGGGCTTCAGTGAGTCACTGCCGCTTCTCTGGTATCAGGTTAAAACACTCCAGCTCCCAGTAAACCTTTTGTTTGTACCGGTTCTTACGGCAACTTAACCGCACCAAACGTTCCGGTTTTCCTCGAAGCCACAGTGGTCCAGAGAGTTGCTGTGTTAGCTAGCCAATGACCGGAAGTCTCGCACAAAAAAGCATCAACTGGCTGTGTCCGTATTTCCGTTGAAAATAAGGTGAATATCTGCTCTCGTCACAACGAAACGTAATAATATTAATATCAATAAATAAAACAAACTCTTCACCTCGAGCTCCTGGAACTCGTCGTCATCGTCGATGTCGTACGACAGCGTGTGAATCTTTGCGTCCTCTCCGGAAAAGTCCAGAAACTTCCCATCAGCAAACAGCAGCGCCTCCTTTGTGGAGGAGGAGGAGGAGGCAGCAGCCGAGGAGGAGGCGTCAGGACCGAGGCCCTCGATGAAGGTGGTCTCACAGCAGTCGCCTCCCCCTGCCTCCCCCCACGCCCGCAGGACGCTCTCTGGGCAGAGGAGGAGGCCGGGGGTCGGCCTGAGGCGGGGGTCCGACACCGCCTGGTGGGGGAGGAGAGCGCTGGGGTTCAGGAGCTGAGGAGGACCCCCACCTCCTCCTCCACTGCTCCTCTCCTGCTGAGGGGGGGCGTTCACCACCACATGACCCTGATACTGAGGAGCTGAGTACAACAACAGCAGCGCCTCCCGAGGCTCCGCCCCCAGCCTGTGGGTGTTGATGAGGCCATTTTGTCTGCAGGCGTCTGCTCCTCCTCCTCCTGCTCCTCCTCCTCCTCTCGGCGAGGCTCTCCCTAGTTTGGAGGAGGTTTTAGCCTCCTCTCCTGGGCTCTCCTCCTCTCCTCCCTCCATCCCTCCTCGTCGCTCCGCTGGTCGCTCCTCCTCCTCCTCCTCCTCCTCCTCAGAGGTGTCTCTCAGAGGGGTCAGAGGTCAGGGGTCAGGCATCGCAGGCTGAACTCTCCTGAGAAACAGAAGCAGAAAACAGTAAGACAGAGAAAAGGAGCAACAGCTCCTCCTCACAGATGTGCTCCTCTGAGCCGGACTCCCGTCGCCGCCGACGTTTACCTGCATGAATGTGACTGGGTGTTACGAATCAGCTGATGCATCAACAAGCCGATGATACCGAGACAGCCGACGCTTCATTATTGGACACGTTAACGTGTCGACCTGATGGTGGCGCTAGATGGAAAGTCAGAGGATCAGCAGAGTTATTACAGTTCATCCTGAGGGGAGCATGAACGATGAAGCACGTTTCATCGCAGTCCAGCAGCTGCTGATGTTTCAGTCCGGACCGACAGACACTAACGTCCCTCGAGCCGCACGGATAAAAGTGATTTAATAATAATAATATTAATGCCTCAGTATGAATGTGTGCGTCTGGACGCAGCAGCGTCTTCTTCTCGGAGCGCTCATCCGTTTCTCTGCAGCCGCCTTCGCGTGACTTTAAAAGACCATTTTGGTGTTTTTATCATGCTGCAGAACCTGCCTGAGAATCCTGCTGTTTCTAAGTTTCCTTCAGTCTCACAGTGATCCAGAGACAGCTGTCTGTCCGTCCACGGGTCCACTGCAGACAGGAGCTGCTGACTGCTGGTTCGGCAAACATCCTGTTTACTTTCTGTTCCTGCTGTTCATTTCCACATCTCCACCGGTTCGTAGGCTGATTTCTTTCCCTCCAGGCAGTGCAAGTAACTTTATTTGCCATTTGCGCAGGAACAGAGCACACTGGAGTCTTTCACGTTTCAGTCAAAAAACAAGAACAAAGAAGTGGGGGGGGGGGTGAAACACCTCTGGGTCACAGCAGAGATGGTGGTGCGTTCAGGGACACTGAACAGAACCTGGAAGGAACAGCTTTGTTTATGAAAAGCATCATGTGAGTTTGGTTATTTCTGGCATTAGAAGGTTTCTGTTCTGCAGCAAATCTCAGATGTCAGAGTGTCCTTGAACGCACACACACACACACACAGACACACACACACACACACACACACAGACACACACACACACACACACACACACACACACAGACACACACGCACACACACACAGACACACACACACACACACACACACACACACACACACACACACACACACACACACACACACACACACACACACACACACACACACACACACACACACACACACACACACACACACACACACACACACACACACACACACACACACACACACACACACACACACACACACACACACACACACACACACACACACACACACACACACACACACACACACACACACACACACACACACACACACAGACACACACACACACACACACACACACACATGTTCACTGAAGCGTCTGATTGGAGGCAGGATGCTGCTCAGCAGGTGAATTATCTCCCACATAAACGTCATGTATGTGTGTGTGTGTCTCTGTGTGTGTGTGTGTGTGTGTGTGTGTGTGTGTGTGTGTGTGTGTGTGTGTGTGTGTGTGTGTCTGTGTGTGTGTCTGTTTCTAGTGTGTGTGTGTCTCTGTGTGTGTGTGTGTGTGTGTGTGTGTGTGTGTGTGTGTGTGTGTGTGTGTGTGTGTGTGTGTGTGTGTGTGTGTGTGTGTGTTGGTTCAGGCTGTGAGGCTGAAGGTCAGACTGTCGTTCATGGGCTCATTAAAACAGATCCAGGGTCAGTTCAGCTGTACGTCTGCTGCCTTTCAGTTTAAACACATGAACAACCTGCGTGTCGGTGGACGTGGGACAGGAAGGACCGGTTCCGAGGACCGACGTGGGACAGGAAGGACCGGTTCCGAGGACCGACGTGGGACAGGAAGGACCGGTTCCGAGGACCGTCTAACAGGTTTTACATCAGCTGTTGGGGTCAGATGATCGGCTGATAGAGCTGCTGGACTCGGATTCAAACAGCAGAACAAATGAAATCAGCCGAGCAGAACCGTTCCTGACGGACGTGTGAAGGGAGGAGGCGGAGCTCAAACAGGAAGTGTTTCCAGACAAATGAAGCTCATTAATGAAATATTCCTTTTCAGTTTCTCTTCTGTTCCAGAGGAGAGACTCGTTCTGGGTTGACGATGTTTTTGAATAATAAATATGTATAAAATGTCTGACAGCGTCGTTACGCTTCGCTGTCGATGGATTGAAGAAAAGAGTTGTGACAGGCCTGCCTTCTTCTTCTGCTGCTGCCACTGACTGTAACACACGAAGAAGAAGAGCAGGTTTCACCACGACCGGTTCCAGATCAGAAAACACAAAACGGATCCCAGCAGCAAGACGTCGGAAAGGTTTATTTCAACACAATGTGAAATAAAGCGTCTCGTCCACATCTGTCGCAGATGTTTCCTGTTCCCTGGAAAGTTACGGCTTTTATAAAATCCCCCCTTTCTTCTTCCCAGGAGAGGAAACGCAGCTCAGCGACTGTTTCAGGTTCCTAAAACTGGCGTTTCTGGAGGACTTTTACTGTGAAGGAGCAGGAGGAGTTTTATTGTGAAAGCGCACAGGAAGGAGCTGGAGCACTGACCTTTCGTCAGTGATAGGTGCTGAAGGGTGAAAGTTCCTCCACAAATAACAACAGACACAAATAACTGATCCTCACCAGCCCTGTGCTGTGCAGTCAGTTATATGTGACTGTTATTTAATAAAGACATTCATCATATTTCTAAATTATAGTAACTGTTAAAACGACCTTCTGTTCATATTCATCTGGATAAAATAATCCATGCACATTAATAATAAAGCTGAGCTTCAAAGCTGCCTGGAAATCTCCCCAACACACACACACACACACACACAAACACACACACACACACACACACACGTGCACGCGCGCAGACACGCGCGCAGATATCTACAGCCCCTGTATATAAATGTGCAGATATCAAATCTCGTCCAGCTCTGCTGTGAACCTGGATGCCGACACTGCCATCGCCTCTGACGTCATGCTAAACATCGTGCGATCACGAGAGGACAAAACACACACACGCACGCGCGCACGTACTCACCTATCAAGGTGAGACACGAGACCCTGCATCCATCCAATCAGTCAATACATCCAGGCTTCACACCGACCCTTCCTCTGTCCTCCAGGCGCCCTCCGTGCGCTCTGAGCGGCGTACAGAAGCCGAGAGTCCCGGTGTGGTGGTCCGGTGCGCCGAGAAAGAAAGAGCCGAGAGAGAAGAGAGGCAGGCGGGCGGGCGGGCAGGCAGGTGTCCGTCTGGTCGGAGGATGATTCTCCTGCAGAGAACAGATGAAGAGGAGGAGGAGGAGGAGAGAGAGAGAGGAGGGAGAGAGAGAGAGAGGAGAGAGATGAAGAGGAGGAGGAGAGAGAGAGAGGGAGGGAGAGAGAGAGAGAGAGGGAGAGAGGGGAGGGAGAGATGAAGAGGAGGAGGAGGAGAGAGAGAGAGAGGGGAGGGAGAGAGAGGGAGGAGAGAGATGAAGAGGAGGAGGAGGAGGAGAGAGAGAGAGAGAGAGAGAGAGAGAGGGAGAGAGAGAGAGAGAGAGAGAGAGAGAGAGAGAGAGAGAGAGGAGAGAGAGAGAGGGAGAGAGATGAGAGGAGAGGAGGAGAGAGAGAGAGAGGAGGGAGAGAGAGAGAGGGAGGGAGAGAGATGAAGAGGAGGAGGAGGAGGAGAGAGAGAGAGAGAGAGAGAGAGAGAGAGAGAGAGAGAGAGAGAGAGAGAGAGAGAGAGGGAGGAGGAGAGAGAGAGGGAGAGAGATGAAGAGGAGGAGAGAGAGAGAGAGAGAGGAGAGAGATGAAGAGGAGGAGGAGACAGACAGAAAGAGACAGACAGACAGACAGAGACAGAGACACAGACAGACAGTGAGATAGACAGGGAGAGACAGAGAGGGAGACAGACAGAGAGAGACAGACAGACAGACAGAGACAGAGAGACAGAGAGAGACAGACAGAGTGAGAGAGAGACAGAGAGAGAGACAGAGAGAGAGAGACAGACAGGGAGAGAGGGAGGGAGAGAGAGAGAGACAGAGAGAGACAGAGACAGAGAGACAGACAGACAGAGAGACAGAGACAGACAGACAGAGAGACAGAGAGAGACAGACACAGAGAGACAGACAGAGAGACAGAGACAGACAGACAGAGAGAGACAGACAGAGTGAGAGACAGACAGGGAGAGAGGGAGGGAGAGAGAGAGAGACAGAGACAGACAGAGACAGAGAGACAGAGACAGACAGACAGAGAGACAGAGACAGACAGACAGAGAGAGACAGACAGAGAGAGACAGACACAGAGAGACAGACAGAGACAGAGACACAGAGAGACAGACAGACAGAGAGACAGAGAGACAGAGTTTTTTCCTTCTGCTGCATTTTAGCAGCTCAGAGTGAAATCTGAAACATGTTGCTGCTAACCTGATACATGCTAACATGCTAACATGCTAACACCAGCAGACAGACTTAAAGCCGTCAGGAGAGCGAGAGCGTCAGATGGTCAGCTGTGATGTCAGCTGCAGGTCGGTACTGCTGTTCTCTCTACAGACACGTCTGTTAACATACTGTTAGCCCGTCTGTTAGCCTGTCTGTTAGCCTGTCTGTTAGCCTTTATGTTAGCTTTTATGTTAGCCCATCTGTTAGCGCGTCTGTTAGCCTGAATGTTAGCCTGTCTGTTAGCCCGTCTGTCAGCCGTCTGTTAGCCCGTCTGTTAGCCTGAATGTTAGCCCGTCTGTCAGCCCGTCTGTCAGCCCGTCTGTTAGCCTTTATGTTAGCCCGTCTGTTAGCCCGTCTGTTAGCCCGTCTGTTAGCTTTTATGTTAGCTTTTATGTTAGCCCGTCTGTTAGCCTGAATGTTAGCCTGTCTGTTAGTCCGTCTGTTAGCCCATGTGTTAGCCTGAATGTTAGCCTGTCTGTTAGCCCGTCTGTTAGCCTGAATGTTAGCCCGTCTGTTATCCTGTATGTTAGTCCGTCTGTTAGCCCATCTGTTAGCCCGTCTGTTAGCCTGTCTGTTAGCCCGTCTGTTAGCCTGAATGTTAGCCTGTCTGTTAGCCCGTCTGTTAGCCCGTCTGTTAGCCTTTATGTTAGCTTTTATGTTAGCTTTTATGTTAGCCCGTCTGTTAGCGCGTCTGTTAGCCCGTCTGTTAGCCTGAATGTTAGCCCGTCTGTTAGCCTGAATGTTAGCCCGTCTGTCAGCCCGTCTGTTAGCCTTTATGTTAGCTTTTATGTTAGCCCATCTGTTAGCGCGTCTGTTAGCCTGAATGTTAGCCTGTCTGTTAGCCCGTCTGTCAGCCGTCTGTTAGCCCGTCTGTTAGCCTGAATGTTAGCCCGTCTGTCAGCCCGTCTGTCAGCCCGTCTGTTAGCCTTTATGTTAGCCCGTCTGTTAGCCCGTCTGTTAGCCCGTCTGTTAGCTTTTATGTTAGCTTTTATGTTAGCCCGTCTGTTAGCCTGAATGTTAGCCTGTCTGTTAGTCCGTCTGTTAGCCCATGTGTTAGCCTGAATGTTAGCCTGTCTGTTAGCCCGTCTGTTAGCCTGAATGTTAGCCCGTCTGTTATCCTGTATGTTAGTCCGTCTGTTAGCCCATCTGTTAGCCTGTCTGTTAGCCCGTCTGTTAGCCTGAATGTTAGCCTGTCTGTTAGCCCGTCTGTTAGCCCGTCTGTTAGCCTTTATGTTAGCTTTATGTTAGCTTTTATGTTAGCCCGTCTGTTAGCGCGTCTGTTAGCCCGTCTGTTAGCCTGAATGTTAGCCCGTCTGTTAGCCTGAATGTTAGCCCGTCTGTCAGCCCGTCTGTCAGCCTTTATGTTAGCCCGTCTGTTAGCCCGTCTGTTAGCCCGTATGTTAGCCTTTATGTTAGACTTTATGTTAGCCCGTCTGTTAGCCCGTCTGTTAGCCTGAATGTTAGCCCGTCTGTTAGCCCGCCTGTTAGCCCATCTGTTAGCCTGTATGTTAGCCCGAATGTTAACCCGCCTGTTAGCCCGTCTGTTAGCCCATCTGTTAGCCCGTCTGTTAGCCCGTCTGTTAGCCCGTCTGTTAGCCCGTCTGTTAGCCTGAATGTTAGCCCGTCTGTTAGCCTGAATGTTAGCCCGTCTGTCAGCCCGTCTGTCAGCCCGTCTGTCAGCCCGTCTGTTAGCCTTTATGTTAGCCCGTCTGTTAGCCTGTATGTTAGCCTTTATGTTAGACTTTATGTTAGCCCGTCTGTTAGCCCGTCTGTTAGCCTGAATGTTAGCCCGTCTGTTAGCCCGCCTGTTAGCCCATCTGTTAGCCTGTATGTTAGCCCGAATGTTAACCCGCCTGTTAGCCCGTCTGTTAGCCCGTATGTTAGCATGTCTGTTAGCCTGTCTTTTAGCCTGTATGTTAGCCCGTCTGTTAGCCCGTCTGTTAGCCTGTCTGTTAGCCCGTCTGTTAGCCTGTCTGTGTTCACATGCAGTCAGTCTGTCCCGTCAGAGCAGCCGAACCAGCAGTCAGCAGCTCCTGTCTGCAGTGGACCCGTGGACGGACAGACAGCTGTCTCTGGATCACTGTGAGACTGAAGGAAACTTAGAAACAGCAGGATTCTCAGGCAGCTTCTGCAGCCGCTTTCTGCTCTGGCGTCTCAGCTGGTTTCTAAAGGTTTATTCTGGACGGACGTCAGAGACGATGACGTCCTCTGGACGTGTAAAGTATGAGGACAGCCCTGTTGCACTAACGCCTGTAAGGAATCTGCGTACTGTTTAGGGTCCAAACAAAGTTCATAAGAAGTTGACAAAGAAGCTCTTATTTCAACTCCGAGTGCAGAGCACAGTTAGTCTTTCAGAGTTTTGAATCCGGCCTCTGCCTGTCCACCATGTTGTTTTATTAAACGTGTGTGAATAACGAGGTCTGAGTCGGCGGAGAGGCCTTTAATGTTTTCACCTTGTTCTGCTTGTGTTGCAGCGTCTGGACTGTGGCTGGGCGATGAAGCGTCAGCGCCCTCTGCTGCTCGGGACCGATCACTGCAGCGCCGCAAGCACCAACACACCTGCTGCTCAGGTGAGCAGAGTCACGCAGATCCACTCTGCACGTCCTTTCTGTTTTCTGTTAATGAGTTTTAATTATGGACATTTTATTAAATATCATTCAGCTAACGACTCAGTGGAAACTAGTCTCGTTATGCATTAACGGTTTCATAACGACTGATGACATCTTTTGAATACTTAAACTTACTGTGTGTACATCTTTATGTGATTATAATGTATCGTTTTTCTATATATTTTCTTTCATTTTTGTGATCATTTGGAATAAAACACAAACCCTCGGCACAGAGAAGATATAAGCAGCCAAACCAGAGACGGAAGAGAGAAAAAGGATGAATGAATGCAGTGATTCCTGAAACGCTTTAAAACCCAGCTGAACTTTGGTTCATTCATCACGTCAGCTTCTCCAGCGAGAAGGCAGCATGTGGAAATGTGTCCCACCTGGTTCTGACGGGGGGGGGGTTCACGGCTAAATGTAGAAGTGATTCCACAGAACTCGGGGTCATTGCAGACTTTCTTTAAGTACAGTTTTGATTTGTTGATTATATCATGTTTTTTTCTGTCAGCAGAAATTTGAAACAATCCCTATGAAGTTTGGTGCAGTCAGTCCGTCGCAGCGTCGTTCTCGATGCTCCCACCAGGAGGCACCAAAGTGACCTGACTCGATAATAAGAGACGCTGCGACGTCTATGATCACCGAGACAGTCAGCGGAGGACTTTGACGTTTGCTTTTGATGCTTTTTGTTGTTTCTGTTTTCAGATGAACTTTATCGGTGAAGCCAGATCGTGAACACGTAAACGCACAGCAACGCGAAGTGCAAACTGCAGCGAGGCACGCAAACAGGAAGCTGCATCAGCACACGAGGACCCGAAGACATCACATCAGATCGTGGTTTAAAACAATCAGCTTTCAGGACTTTTTACTCTGATTCTTCTGATCATTTTGCACTTTTACTTTAAGGACTCTGAAAGCCGCTTTCACAAAGACTTTAAATCACAAAGCTATCGCCGTCTTGACTGCTTTAATTAAGACTAGTTCGCTATGAATTCTGGGTGAACTGGGACTAAAAAACACTCGGGCAGAAACAGACTGTAACTGTGGAGATTATGTTTCTTATCTTATGTATATATTTAAAACGAATGTCAGACCAGAATAAGCCTCAGACCTAAAACCAGATCCTGATGATATGTTGGGCCTTTAAACTGCACTTGTCTCACGTCCTGCTTCTGTTGGAGGACTGCGTCCCCGGCGGTCCAACGTGTGATCGCTGCGTGTCTTTGCTGTAGACGGTGGATGCAGATGTGGAGGCAGAAACAGCTGGAGCAGCAACAAAGAGAAGCCGAGTCTCTGACGGTCTCAGCGTCACACCTGCGAACACCTGGTGTGGTTTCCACGTCACGTGTCCGTGTCTGTGCCTGAAAAGACGTCTGTGACAGCGGGCTGAACAGGGCGCCATGCTGCTTTTACTGGACGACATTTACGTCACTGTCCAGACTCCATTCACAAATCTAACGTTGTTCTAATCAACAGTTCACACGAGTCGTCGGTGCTGTGACTGGTTCTGTTAAAGGTTTCTGGAGGAACTCTGCTCCCCGACTGCTTCCCTCAGCTGCTCTAAACTTTTCCTTTTTACTGTAACGGCGAGTTCTTCAGATCCGTTTTGTCCGGCGAATGTTTTCCTTTCAGATGAAATATCACGGAGGCTTTCAGAATATAAAGCAGCTCAGCTGGAGCTGTTTCACACTTCCTGTTTCCAACTGTGGATAAAGTTTCTCCTGCAGAGTCTTTACGGCCAACATTTAATCCTGAAGCAGACGAGCTTCTCTCTCGTTCATTCACAGATATTCTGACAGTTTCTGTTTCTATTTATCAAAACATCTTTCGATTACAAAGATGTTAAATTTGGCAGCACTGAACCTTTATTTCATGTTTTTATTCACGACGTGTCGTCTTTAAAGAGTCTTTGAGCGTCTGTGAATCTGAGAATCTGGCAGCTCTCTGAACCCTGAGACTCTGTAACTACGGCTTTCTTTGTTCTTGGTTTCATTTCTGGTCACATGTTCGAGCTGCTCTACCTGAAATACTGAATGTTTAATAAGCCTGAATGGTTTTTGAAATAAATATTAAAGATTAAAAAAAAAAAAACAACAACAAAAAAAAAGTCTGTGTGTTTTGAACAGTCCCGTACAGCAGGGGGCGCCGGGCGCATCACACGACCCGCCAGTAAACACAAAGAAGAAGAAAAGTAAGCAGTAGCCGTAGAAGAAGAAGCCGTCCCTGAGGCTGCTCCTGGCACAGTGCGCAAATGCGCATCCAACAGCACGGAGCTCCGCTGGAAAACGATAAAACAAACAGCAGCAGGCTGGGAAACGACACGTTAGGGCGGAAAAGAAAACAGCACTTGAGGGGGAAGACGGAAACGAAGGCTAAAGTCTGTGACACGGCAGGTAAGCCGAACTCACCTGACGTGGAGCCGCTTCTTCAGGCCGGAGTGAGTGTCAGCGTGGCCGCTTTCCTGCCTGACCCGAGCGGATGTGTGGGCAGGCCCGTCGCGGCTCCTCGGCGCTGTACACGCCGTGTTTACAGCACGACACCCCGGGCTGAGAACCAGACCCGCAGCGCTGCGTTTAAACAACAATATGGGAACGTTACGTTGTATTTGAGATGTTTTACGAGTTTAACTTACTGGATACATACGTACAACCAATCAAACAACACTTAATCCAATAGAGAATTAACTCTTAAACATGTTTTTCCCGTCGCTGGTGACAGTTGGATTCCAAAGTACACAAGTTGACGTTTCATCTAGAGAAGTATAGCTGAAGTATGTACATGCCGAATTTGGCATAATATTCTGTGGAATCACACAATGGTCTTAAATAATGTTTAATCTTTCATTTATCTTAATCCATAATCAACGTTACCTTAAATCTGGAGATTTTGAAATGGACTTTGGTGTGACGTTTTCTGTGCGGCATGCATATGGCTAGCTATCAAAAGCGATTTAACCAGTTGACAAGTCGATCACGTGAACTAGTTAACTAGTTAGCTAACGAGTTAAAGATGCAGTTGTTCTGTTAAAGTGATGAAATCTGATAACGTGAACTTAAAACACAGAATAGGATCGACTGCTAATGTTAGCAACTGTGGCTAGCTTGGCAGTCTGTTGCGTTCAGGTAACGTAACGTTACATCAAGGGCTGGGCTATTTACTGAAATTAATTAACTTAATAACAGTTTGCAAGCTGACTACAGCAACAATGGCCGCGTAACGTCAGTAGTAGCTGATGTAGTGTTTGATAAATAAACCCGCGTTAGTGTCTGTGCTGCTAACTTGTTAGCCAGTCAGAGTTTCAGCACCAGCTATTAGACTGAGCCCCGCTGAAGCTAACTGGCGTCAGACAACACGCCCAGCGGCACGCGTGATATCCAGCCTTCAGAGGAAAAAGACTCCGTGGCAGGTCAAGAAAGAGGAAGCGTGAGTCTGCGAGCCCGAAAATGAAAACCTCATTTCACACAGTGAGCTGTCATCGCTGCATGTTCACACCGGGGCGTCTGCATCCGGCTAAAGCCTGCAGCTCTGCAGCCGGTGAGAGCGCAGCTCCGGCGGCCGCCAGGCAGGAGGGCTGCCGGGCGACAGGGTTAAACGCTCCCAACAGACACTGGTGCAAATGTTTCCACCTCTGAAGTCAGCAACGTTTACATTTATTTATTTATTTATTTATTTATTTATTTATTTAGATGGACGTCACTGTTGATAGTTTCAGCACTGAAAGTAGTTGAAGTGACAGCTGAAACAAAAGCAATGAGAGGAAATCAAGTGGCAGATAAAGTTTAGGAACGGAAACAAGTGCTGAAAGGAGCTGAAAGGTTAGAAGGGTCCCAGGTCGGTCCTGGTCTTGGTAAGAGGTGGTCAGGGGTTTTTTAGGATGCTGGACCCCGAGTGGAAGCTGAATAGTTGGAGCTGTTTATTTATTGGTTTATTGCCTTGATCAGCGTCCTGAAGAACAACAAGCGTTATGCTTATAACTGTAGCGTGATGATGTCTGATCATTTTAACATCTGTTTATCACCTTTCTGATCATCCAATCACCTCCTGCTCCTCCTCTGTCTCCTAGCGACCATGGTGGGCGAACGCCGCAATGGGAACCTGCTGGTCCAGCTCGGCCCGAGGCTGCAGGCGTATCCAGAGGAGCTGATCCGCCAGCGCCGCAACCACGACGGCCAGACGGAGTACCTGATCCGCTGGTGTCTCGTCACCATCGACGATGGCTCCAGCTCCGGGGGCGGAGCCAGCGAGGCGGGCGGGTCGGGCGGCGGCAGCTCCGGTGTGGGCGGGTCCAGCGGCTCCACGTCAGGAGAGAGCAAAACGGAGAACATCCTGATGTGGATGTCAACGGAGGACGTGTACGCCAACTGCCCCACCCTGCTGGGGAAGAGGAAAACGGACTCGCAGCGCCCCCTGCAGCAGCAGGAGAAGCAGCAGGGCGGCGAGGCATCCGACGGAGGTCAGAGGAGCGGCGGCGAGTTCCCGTCCGACGTCACCTTCGACGAGGTGGAGCTGTCGGACATGAAGGAGGACGTCAAGAACCTGGTGCGTCGAGCCAGGAAGCAGATGACCAAGAAGAGCGACTTCTCCATCAGCATCACGCACACCATCCACGTGCTGAGCGCCTACGCCGGCATCGGCTCGCTGGTCGGCGTCTTCAAGGAGACGGGCGCCCTCAACCTGCTGATGGAGCTGCTGTGCAACAAGGAGACGCAGACCAGACGCAGCGCCGGGAAGATGCTGCGAGCGCTCGCCTCGCACGATGCAGGTAACTTTATTTATAACGCCTCCAGGGAAGATGCTGCTCTCTGATTGGCTGACAGGTGTCTGTAATCACTTCAGACACAGTTCTGATCAACAGCTTGATTTTAGTTTATTAAACGGCAGGTAACCATAGCGACAGCACTGATGCTTCAGGCCCTGTTAGCAGTTCAGCGTTTTGGGAAATTCGCTTTGACACACGATGACGAGACTCCAGGAAGTGACGCACAAGAAATAGTCCCGCGTAAAACAGCGTGTCGTTTCTGCGCTTCGGTTTTTTAAACGGCGTGTTGATCGGGGAGCTGCTGGTGGGACGACTCGGGTACCTTCGGACAGAGCCAGGCTAGCTGTTTCCAGTCTTTATGCTAAGCTAAGCTAACCAGCTGCTGGCTGTAGCTTCATATTTTGCGTACAGGCGCACGTGTCGAACTGTTCCTTTAACTGGCGCACTTTTAGAACGTGGCGGGGGATTTGAACACGCGGCGTGTCTGAAAACAGACCCAGTACAGTCAGAACTGGTCCAAGCAGACCCGGGGATAAGTGCTGGTCTCGGTGCTGCGGGTCTTTGAGCAGAGGGTTCCTCGCTGTGATCGTTTCCTGATGAAGCAGGAGAGGCGGGGAGCTCAGAGAGGTGAAGCGAGCGAGAGAGTGGTGTGCGACTCAGGTGGTGGCTCAGGTGTGTGAACCTGGTATCAGGGCCCCTCGGGCTTATTTTAACGGATCGGTATCGGCTGAAATACAGCAGACAATCTAAACCTCTCCTTACTGAACCCCGCCGTGTCCGCCGCCGCCGCCTGCTGGCGTTGCAGCGCTGCTCCACAACCTCCGCCTGTCTGCTGTGAAGCTCGGCTGCGATCTGAGTTTGGAAACATCATCAGCAGGACTCCTCTCACCCCTTTTAACGAAACGACCATCGCCTTTAAGCGGCGGTTAACGCGATCAGCTGCCTTCGTCGGTCACGTGACCCTCACAGTATTTGCACTTCCTGTGTCTCCTGACTCCTCAGAGCGGCGTCCTGCTGAGGCTCTGCAGCTGGTTACGCCTCGCTAGATTCGAGTCTGTGATGCAGTAAAGCAGCGTGCAGGTGTGTGTGTGTGTGTGTGTGTGTGTGTGTGTGTGTGTGTGTGTGTGTGTGTGTGTGTGGGCAACCAGGTCCAAAGGGCCAGTAGCCTGTTGTCTCTGCTGTTAACCTTTGACCTTCCTCGTATCGCCCTAGCAACAGCAATAATCAGCAAAGCGTAGTTAAAGTATCAGAAGTAAAAGTACTCATTATGCAGAGTGGCTCCTTTCACAGTGTTATTATATAGTTTTATTGGTTATATGTAATATAAGTGTTAGAAACTTTGTATTCTACTGGGTGGATTAGTGCTACAGTGCTAAATTATAATAGCACGTCATGTTTTTCTATATGAAAAGTTAGTGTCAGGTAAATGTAGAGCAGTAAAACGTTTCCCTCTGAGATGCAGCGGAGTCGAAGTAGGAAGCAAAGTATGTCCAAATACTTAAACCAGTGCTTCAGTAAATGTGCTTAGTTACACTGGCAACACGAAAGATGGCCGACAAAGTAAACATTACAGTTAGCATGATAGCGTTAGCGTCACCTGCCTGTAGCGTGTTAGCGTTAGCTTCTCCTGCCTGTAGCGTGGTAGCATTAGCGTCACCTGCCTGTAGCGTTAGCGTCACCTGCCTGTAGCGTTGTAGCGTTAGCATCACCTGCCAGTAGCGTTGTAGCGTTAGCATCACCTGCCAGTAGCGTGGTAGCGTTAGCATCACCTGCCAGTAGCGTGGTAGCGTTAGCGTCACCTGCCAGTAGCGTTAGCGTCACCTGCCTGCAGCGTGTTAGCGTTAGCGTCACCTGCCTGCAGCTTGTTAGCATCACCTGCCTGCAGCTTGTTAGCGTCACCTGCCTGCAGCTTGTTAGCGTCACCTGCCTGCAGCTTGTTAGCGTTAGCGTCACCTGCCTGTAGCGTTAGCGTCACCTGCCTGCAGCGTGTTAGCGTTAGCGTCACCTGCCTGCAGCTTGTTAGCGTCACCTGCCTGTAGCGTTAGCATCACCTGCCTGTAGCGTTAGCATCACCTGCCTGTAGCGTGTTAGCGTTAGCATCACCTGCCTGTAGCGTGTTAGCATCACCTGCCTGTAGCGTGTTAGCGTTAGCGTCACCTGCCTGCAGCTTGTTAGCGTTAGCGTCACCTGCCTGTAGCGTTAGCGTCACCTGCCTGTAGCGTTAGCTTCACCTGCCTGTAGCGTGTTAGCGTCACCTGCCTGTAGCGTTAGCTTCACCTGCCTGTAGCGTTAGCGTCACCTGCCTGTAGCGTTAGCTTCACCTGCCTGTAGCGTGTTAGCGTCACCTGCCTGTAGCGTGTTAGCGTCACCTGCCTGTAGCGTTAGCTTCACCTGCCTGTAGCTTGTTAGCTTCACCTGCCTGTAGCTTGTTAGCTTCACCTGCCTGCAGCTTGTTAGCGTTAGCATCACCTGCCTGCAGCTTGTTAGCGTTAGCATCACCTGCCTGCAGCTTGTTAGCGTTAGCGTCACCTGCCTGTAGCTTGTTAGCTTCACCTGCCTGCAGCTTGTTAGCGTTAGCATCACCTGCCTGCAGCTTGTTAGCGTTAGCATCACCTGCCTGCAGCTTGTTAGCGTTAGCATCACCTGCCTGTAGCTTGTTGCTGCTGCTTGTCTCTCGGTGGGTTGTAGATGAATTTAGTCCGTAAATGTGCTAACGTTAGCTAACATTACTGACGGAGACACATGAGTGGTATATAAGATGCAGCTTATTGGTGCAGCAGGTAAATCAACTTCTGAACAAGAGATATTATTGGCTGCTGGAGGAAACTGTTGGCCCAATCAGGAGCTGCAGCGTGTGACTCGGCAGCTCTTTGCATTAAAACAGTAATTAGTTAATTTGTTTTTCACACATCGGTTAGTTTTCATTCGTTGATAAATGTCAAACATTTCGTCACAGTTCTGGTCTTCAGAGGTTACTTTTTGTTTTAGTTTTAGTCTCGTTTCTGTCGTGAAGAAAAGGCTGCCGCTAAATGTTCTTGGTAGATTTGGTTGACGTGCACACATTCTTCCACGGGAAGCGGCGTTCGGCGTCGCTCGTTTGTGTGCAGCGGTTTATAAATGAGGATAATTCAGTCAGTGTTTGCTAGTAACCTTGCTTCTTCATTGTTCTTTGTGTATTGTGTAAGGCGCTGGCTTTGTGGCTTTGAACTTCTCTCTCTGTTTTTTCGTTCGTCACACCTCTCCTGTCACAACTTCTCTGTGTGCGCACAGCTCGAGGCCAAAAGTTGAGACTGAAAGTAACAAACGGTTAAATGCAGTGAGTCAGCGCTGCGCGATCACGTGTTTGAAACCACAACTAGTTTTAAAAATTTAAATAATGCAGCTCCTCTGCCTCCTCCTCCTCCTCCTCCTCGCTCCTCTCCGCCCGCCGGACACATTCTTCCTTTTTGTTTTTTTTTTGTTGTTGGTCACATGTGGAGAAAATGCTGGGCGAGGAGCAGCTGAGAGTTTTTCCCATGAGTCATCGGGTCCGCGGCGCTCAGCCTGATGGCATGAACGCTAGAGGAGAGCGCTCACGCTCCAGGGTTCATTAAGAAAAACCAGCTTTTTGAGCATTTGGACTGTTTCCTGCAGAATGTGGACGTCAGGGCAGGACACGCGGTTCAGAGAGAGATCGTTTGAAAGATTTTAAACCAATGGGATCTCGGCAGGGCAGAGAGAGAGGCAGCGTGATTGGGTGGGAGGGGCGGGAGGGGCGGAGCCTGCTGCTGCTGCGGAGATCCTCCAGTAAACACAGATGTTGCTCACAGCTTCATGCTGAACATTGAAGCATCTTTCCCAACATGTAAGAACTGTCATACGCTGGCCCGCTGCGCCGATTAATGCCTGGAAACTGAACATACAGTGTGATTTGATTGATTGATCACACCTGCTGAGCTGAATCAGACACATGTCCTCTCTGTAGGAGTGTAGTTACTGATGAAATCTACTAAATGTGTAGCTTTGCTGTGTGATGGAGCAACACTTTTAATAATTCTTTATTACATAAAACACTGCAGGAAGCTCCGAGAACGGAAAACATAACTGAGTTTGTCCTGTGATAGACAGGTAACCTGTCCAGGTGCACCCCCCACCCCATGTCAGCTGGTTCCAGCCCCCAGAGAGGGAGGGTATTGATAATGGATGGATAACTGGTGGATCATTGGCCACGATTCTTAAATATTCTGGCCTTCATGTGGTGAGAGCAGCAGCCGGTGGTGGATAATTCCTGGACACGATAACAGAGTTCTCTCAAGAGCTGAGAGAGAAGTTCGAGCCCCGCCCACTTTGGCACCTCCACACAGCCGACCAATCATTTCTCTTTCATGCTGGTCACATGAGCGGTACACCCGGGGGCTAACCGGACTGGTTTAGCTACCAGACGCTCTCTTTGTGGCGGTTAGACGCAGAGGAAATAAGCCTCGGGGCTTTATTGTGTTTGTAAAGGCAGCAGTGCAGCGTTACGTGTTTTTAAGTCATCAAATTCATTCATTAATTCATTCATTCATTCATATAAGGCCAATAAGTAATTATTTGCTTTACAAGGAGTATCAAACAGTTTGGCACACCCAGTTTAATCCCAGCCCCCAGGATCTGCGCCGGGCTTTGAACATCTTCCGGGTCGTCACGTGATGCGCGCCGGCCCGAAAGACGTTTCCCCGAAGACTTAGATTGTGAAGGAAGCGGCTGTAAAACGCTGGATCGTTGTTTTGAGCGTCAAACCGCAGAGGAATGACTCGTTTCACCGCCAGGATCTGATCCATTCGGTCTAGAAGAGCCGCGCGATTACAAGTTAGCGGAGGGCTAAACAGGAAGTGAGCCGGCCCGGCCGCCGGAGTCTCCGGTGCGCCGCACGATGCGGAGGATCCGGGTACATTTCTACAGCGGAAGTTGAACTTTTTGGGCTTCAGGCGCCACTATAAACGGAGCCCCGCCTCCGGCGCTGCATCCGTTATACATCCGTGGTTTAAACGCTTTTAACTTCCTGTTTGATGCTGAGAAAAACCCAGGTGTCAAAAAACTCGCTGTTAGAAGATCTTCATCATCTTCATCAGCTCTGACACAAACAGGAAGTCTGTCAGATTCAGACAGAGGCGGGGGGGCTGCCTCCTCTTTACCAGGAAATGACCTCATCCTCACCAAGGGCGGCTTTGTTTTCCTTTTGGGTTTCTTAGCAACCAGGAGACGAGGAATTTGCTCGTTCATCAGGAGTCTTCATCAGACGCTCAGCTGAATCAAACGGCCGCCGTCAGACTCAAACTTCCTCCTCGGCAGGTTTGAGGAGTTCAGACTGTTTGATTCAGTTTGACTGTCGCTGCCACACCCTGCAGCCTCTGCTGAGGGAAAACTGAAACCCTGAGGCAGAACTGGCGAGAGGTTTACTGTGAAATGAAACCACGGACAGTATTTTCTGCCCAACTCCAACCTTTGAAACCCTGAGCTCAGTTTAAAGTGTTTCTCTCTAAAACTCACTGTGTGATTCGCTGAGCTCACGTTGAATACATTTCCTTCCTCCTTTGCAAAGTCGATTTTAACTATATTATAAAGAATATTTAACTTAAAATAAACAATAAATCTAATTAAATATGCTAATATGTTACATGCATTTCATTTGCTTCAAAGTTAAATGAGCTCATATTTAAGTTTACAAGGACAAACAAACTCGTTGCAGGTATTTTAATGTGACGTGAAGTCGGCGAGAACAACATGCAGGTCTGTGACTCGACTGACAGCCGCTTCCTTGTTTTCATGTTTACCAGAGATGAGAGAGACGCATCGCACACACGATGTTGGTTAACACGCAGTAACACAGCGATGGCTAAGCTGTTCAGTCTGATTTCAGTTTTGTTGGTCGACTCAGTCCTGTCAGACTGTGTTGAGGGCTGAAATGTTTGAATCCTGTCAGACTGTGTTGAGGGCTGAGATGTTTGAATCCTGTCAGACTGTGTTGAGGGCTGAGATGTTTGAATCCTGTCAGACTGTGCTGAGGGCTGAGATGTTTGAATCCTGTCAGACTGTGTTGAGGGCTGAGATGTAGCGGTCCTGTCAGACTGTGTTGAGGCTGAGATGTACTGAATCCTGTCAGACTGTGTTGAGGGCTGAGATGTAGCGGTCCTGTCAGACTGTGTTGAGGGCTGAGATGTAGCGGTCCTGTCAGACTGTGTTGAGGGCTGAGATGTAACGGTCCTGTCAGACTGTGTTGAGGGCTGAGATGTAACGGTCCTGTCAGACTGTGTTGAGGGCTGAGATGTTTGAATCCTGTCAGACTGTGTTGAGGGCTGAGATGTAGCGGTCCTGTCAGACTGTGTTGAGGGCTGAGATGTAGCGGTCCTGTCAGACTGTGTTGAGGGCTGAGATGTTTGAATCCTGTCAGACTGTGTTGAGGGCTGAGATGTAGCGGTCCTGTCAGACTGTGTTGAGGGCTGAGATGTAGCGGTCCTGTCAGACTGTGTTGGGGGCTGACATGTACTGGTCCTGTCAGACTGTGTTGAGGGCTGAGATGTAGCGGTCCTGTCAGACTGTGTTGAGGGCTGAGATGTAGCGGTCCTGTCAGACTGTGTTGAGGGCTGAGATGTTTGAATCCTGTGAGACTGTGTTGAGGGCTGAGATGTATGAATCCTGTCAGACTGTGTTGAGGGCTGCGATGTAGAGGTCCTGTCAGACTGTGTTGAGGGCTGCGATGTAGAGGTCCTGTCAGACTGTGTTGAGGGCTGAGATGTAGCAGTCCTGTCAGACTGTGTTGAGGGCTGAGATGTAACGGTCCTGTCAGACTGTGTTGAGGGCTGAGATGTAACGGTCCTGTCAGACTGTGTTGAGGGCTGAGATGTAACGGTCCTGTCAGACTGTGTTGGGGGCTGAGATGTAACGGTCCTGTCAGACTGTGTTGAGGGCTGAGATGTAACAGTCCTGTCAGACTGTGTTGAGGGCTGACATGTATGAATCCTGTCAGACTGTGTTGGGGCTGAGATGTATGAATCCTGTCAGACTGTGTTGAGGGCTGAGCTCGTGAAAAACTCCCAGGCTAGTGTTGTTACTATGCCAACCGTGAGTTGTGACGTCATTAGCTGCAGCATAATTGCTTATTAATTAAACAGAGTTTTTATTACGGTGATTTTAGATATTTACTGCTTTTTTTTTCTTATGTTTTCATATAAAATGTTTAAATGTTAGAATGTCAGATTTTTTTTTTTTTAATGTGGTGAAACTTTATTAAAAACGCACAATTAGTGCTATCCCTATTAATACTACAATGTTAAAATACACTTAAAGTACAAGTACTCATTATACAGAACAATGTATATTATGACTGGACTGTAATTAGCGATGCGTTAATGTGTAAGTGTCACGAGTACTACTGTATGTACTGCCGGGTAGCTTAGTCCATAACCTGAATATGCAAAATAACTAACTAATGTTGTCAAGTAAATGTCGTAGATTAGAAGCATGAAGTAGCATAAAATGGAAATACTCAAGTAAAGTACAAGTACCCCTAAAATGTACTTAAGTACCGTACTTAGTTACGTTCCACCACTGCACTTAGCGGACACGTCATGTTGACGGTTAGCATGTCGTTGTATTTTAGCTCCCTTGTTCAGTCGTCTGAAGGCAGCACGTCGTCTTTGCAAAGTGTGAAGCAGGTTAGTGTTTTCAAGACGTTTCCTCGAAGTGCATTCGGCGTTCTGCTGGTGGCGTTCTGCTAGCTGGTGGCGTTCTGCTAGCTGGTGGCGTTCTGCTAGCTGGTGGCGTTCTGCTAGCTGGTGGCGTTCTGGTGTCGTTCTGCTAGCTGGTGTCGCTGCTAGCTGGTGGCGTTCTGCTCTGGTGGCGTTCTGCTGGCTGGTGGCGTTCTGCTGGCTGGTGGCGTTCTGCTGGCTGGTGGCGTTCTGGTGGCGCTTCTGCTGGCTGGTGGCGTTCTGGTGTCGCTGCTAGCTGGTGGCGTTCTGCCGTTCTGGTGGCGTTCTGCTGGCTGGTGGCGTGCTGGCTGGGTGGCGTTCTGCTAGCGTGGCGCTGGCTGGTGGCGTTCTGGTGTCGTTCTGCTAGCTGGTGGCGTTCTGGTGTCGTTCTGCTAGCTGGTGGCGTTCTGCTAGCTGGTGGCGTTCTGCTAGCTGGTGGCGTTCTGCTAGCTGGTGGCGTTCTGCTAGCTGGTGGCGTTCTGGTGTCGTTCTGCTAGCTGGTGGCGTTCTGGTGTCGTTCTGCTAGCTGGTGGCGTTCTGGTGTCGCTGGCTGGTGGCGCCTGCCAGCTGGTGTCGTTCTGCTAGCTGGTGGCGCTCTGCCAGTGGTGCGCTCTGGTGTCGCTGCTGCTAGCTGGTGGCGTTCTGCTAGCTGGTGGCGTTCTGCTACGTTGTGTCGTTCTGCTAGCTGGTGGCGTTCTGGTGTCGTTCTGCTAGCTGGTAGCGTTCTGCTAGCTGGTGGCGTTCTGGTGTCGTTCTGCTAGCTGGTGGCGTTCTGGTGTCGTTCTGCTAGCTGGTGGCGTTCTGCTAGCTGGTGTCGTGGCTGGCTGGTGGCGCTCTGCTAGCTGGTGGCGTTCTGCTAGCTGGTGGCGTTCTGCTGGCTGGTGGCGTTCTGCTGGCTGGTGGCGTTCTGCTGCGCTGGTGGCGCTCTGCTGCTGTGTGCGTTCTGCTAGCTGGTGGCGTTCTGCGTCGCTGCCGTTCTGGTGGCGGTGGCTGCTAGCTGGTGCCAGCGTTCTGCTAGCTGGTGTCGTTCTGCTAGCTGGTGGCGCTGTGCTGCTGGCTGGTGGCGTTCTGCTAGCTGGTGGCGCCTGCTAGCTGGTGGCGCTCTGCTGGCTGGTGGCGTGGGTGGCGTTCTGCTGGCTGGTCGCGTTGCTGCTAGCTGGTGGCGTTCTGGTGTCGTTCTGCTGGCTGGTGGCGTTCTGCTGCTGGTGTCGTTCTGCTAGCTGGTGGCGTTCTGCCAGCTGGTGGTCGCTCTGCTGGCTGGTGGCGCTTCTGCTGGGCGCGTGCTAGCTGGTGGCGTGCTGCTAGCTGGTGCTTCTGCTGGCTGGTGGCGCTCTGGTGTCGTTCTGCTGGCTGGTGGCGTTCTGCTAGCTGGTGGCGTTCTGGTGTCGCGTCTGCTAGCTGGTGGCGTTCTGTGTCGTTCTGCTGGCTGGTGGCGCTCTGCTAGCTGGTGTCGCTCTGCTAGCTGGTGGCGTTCTGCTGCTGGTGGCTAGCTGGTGTCGCTCTGCTAGCTGGTGTCGTTCTGCTGGCTGGTGGTCGTTCTGCTAGCTGGTAGCGTTCTGCTAGCTGGTGGCGCTCTGCTGGCAGCTGGTTCTGCTGGCTGGTGTCGCTCTGCTACGCTGTGTCGCTGGCTGGTGCGTTCTGCTATGTTGTGGCGCTTCTGCTCGCTGGTGGCGCTCTGCTGGTGGCGTTCTGCTAGCGGCGCGCTGCTAGCTGGTGGCGTTCTGGCGTCGTTCTGCTAGCTGGTGGCGTTCTGCTGGCTGTGGCGTGTGCTACATTGTGGCGTTCTGCTAGCTGGTGTCCTTTTGATACCTGGTGGCGCTGCTGCTGGTGGCATTATGCTGGTGTCGCTCTGCTACGTTATGGCGCTCTGCTACATTATGGCGTTCTGCTACATTATGGCGGCGTTCTGCTAGCTGGTGGCGTTCTGCTAGCTGGTGTCCTTTTGATACCTGGCGTCCTTTTGATACCTGGCGGCGTTGTGCTACCTGGTGTATTGCCCAGATGACCACGGTTACGAGCAAATGCAAACTGTGCCGCTGCTCCATGTTAAACTGACGCCCCGTCCTCCTGTCTCTGTCCTCCTGTCTCTGTCCTCCTGTCCTCCTGTCCTGTCTCTCTCGCCCTGTCCTCCTGTCTCTGTCCTCTTGTCTCTGACGCCTGTCCTCCTGTCTCTGTCCTCCTGTCTGTCCTCCTGTCCTGTCTCTCTCGCCCTGTCCTCCTGTCTTGTCTCTGTCTCCCCGTCCTCCTGTCTCTGACGTCCTGTCCTCCTGTCTCCCCGTCCTCCTGTCTCTGTCCTCCTGTCCTCCTGTCCTGTCTCTGACGTCCTGTCCTCCTGTCCTCCTGTCTCTCTCGCCCCGTCCTCCTGTCTCTGTCCTCCTGTCTTGTCTCTGTCTCCCCGTCCTCCTGTCTCCCCGTCCTCCTGTCTCTGTCCTCCTGTCTTGTCTCTGTCTCCCCGTCCTCCTGTCTCCCCGTCCTCCTGTCTCTGACGTCCCGTCCTCCTGTCCCCTCTGCAGGAAGTCGGGCCTACGTGTTGCTGTCTCTCAGTCAGCAGGACGGCATCGAGCAGCACATGGACTTTGATAACCGCTACACTCTGCTGGAGCTGTTCGCTGAAACCACGTCGTCAGAGGAGCACGGCATCTCCTTCGAAGGGATTCACCTGCCTCAGGTAAACGCACACCTGTTCCCTCTGAGTCTTAAAGGGACGGACATGGGGGCTCACCCAGTCCGGGGTGTTGGTTAATGTTCTTCCTGTTTGTGGTCAGATTCCCGGGAAGCTGCTGTTCTCTCTGGTGAAGCGTTACCTGTGCGTCACGTCTCTGATGGACAAACTCATCACGGCGGGGGCGGAGTCCAGCTCTGACAGACAGGACGCCAGCCCCTCCCCCGCCTCCTCCTCCTCCTCCAGCGCCGCCCACCAGACGGAGCACCTGCGCGTCCAGCGAGAGTTCGACTTCACCATGGCCATGGCCAACCTGATCTCGGAGCTGGTCCGCGTGATGGGTTGGGACCGGAACCGCCAGCCTCCCGACGGCCCCGCCCACCACCCAGGAGGAGGCGGGTCCTGTGGGGAGGAGCAGGGGGAGGAGGCGTCCCGCCCCGTCCTCAGGTCCATCTTCCAGCCTCGTTTCTGCGCCTCCCCCGTCGTCTTTACCGCCACCGCCGCTGTAGCCGCTCCCGCCGCCACGCCACCGAAGAAGAAGACGGGTAACGGATACAAAACGCGCGCCGACTTCGCCAGCCGCTCGGCCTACGTGGAGTACGTCCAGGACAACCTGAAGAGCGGCATGATGGTCCGCATGCTGGAGGACTACGAGGAGGTGAGCTCCGGAGACGAAGGAGAGTTTCGCTACAGCAACGACGGCTCGCCACCTGTTCAGGTGAGGAAACGCTGACACAAGCGTATTTTAAATACAATCAGACGGTTTAAATAACAGATGTTGCTGTCAGTATTCTGCACCGAGACCGGGTCAGTGTTGATCGGACGGCTGCAGGCTGCTTCCAGCTGTCGCACGCTACAGCGCCACCTGCTGGTCGGAGTAATAAAGTGGTCGACGGTGAAACGGCCACAAACTTCAGGCAGCTACAACTGTTCAGCTTCATTGACTCAATAAACTGACTCTGGAGTATTCGGGTGAGTCTAAAAGCTGAGTTATAGTCAGACGCCGTCCGCACGTCAAGAGACGAACACAACTTTATTGGCTGTTTGTTTCGTGGACACGCTGCCTCAGACAGGAAGTCTGAAGGTTTATCAGACACCAAGTCACTGTACAAAGATGAATAATACGCAGACGGGATTTTAGAGACAGTTATTAATTCATCCATTAAAGATCGGGAGGTAAACAGTAGAGGTACACGTTACGAAGTCCTCCGCCAGCACTGTGACCCGGCACGGGTTGGACTGGCCGCCGCCGCAGCGCCGCGCCGGATGACGCTGACTTGCGAAAGCTGAGTCAGGTTCAGCTTTTTGTGTCCCTGGTTCAGGATTAGTTTAGCCGGCCTCGCTAACGTCCAGCGTCGGCGTGTCCTCCTTCTCCGGTGCAAGATAATTGCAAAGACTCTTGTGGTTCCTGTGCGGACGACAGTGACCTTGAACTCATTAATGAGACAAGGCTCGGTTTGTAAAAGGACACGGGAGGACAACATGGCCGACTACAGTGTCCTCTGTGAGGCGCAGCAGCAGAAATATCAGAAAGTCACTGAATTTAAGTTCAGATTGCGTAGAAACAGTTCCAGACCCTGACCCGCACTGTAACGCCCCCCCTCCTCCGTGTGTTGTGTTCAGGTGTACTGGAACTCCCTGTCCAGGACTTACTGGGTCCACTGGCACATGGTGGAGATACTGGGCAGCAGCAGCAGCAGCCAGGCTGAGAAGGAGACGCAGGAGAAGGCCTCGACCCTGACTGAGACACTCAAACTCACCACTGGTAAGATCTGGTCCCTGAGCGACACCTGAAGTATCCACCTGTCTGTCCACCTGACCTCAGGAGGTGAAGCTGTCTTCTTCCTCTTCCCTCAGTGAGTCAGACGTTCTTCTCGAAGCCGCCCGGCGGTCTCTACTCTCTGCCGTACCTGTCCGAGGGTCTGCAGTCCGAGCCGCTGGCTCTGAGTCGGGCCGAGTGGTGGGAGATCCTCTTCTTCATCAAGAAGCTGGAGACGAAGCAGCAGCAGGAGGTCAACAACATGCTGCTGCAGAGCCTGGACGACCAGGTGAGCAACACAGAAACCAAGGAGCATGCTGGGAAACTGAGGCTGGAGCCTGCACTGCTGTCGCACCGGGTCTCTGCAGGTCTTACATGTAGCTTAGTGAAGTCTGCAGAAACCCTGTGACAGCAATACCAGGTTCCTCTGATCCCTGAACCTGATCGCAGAAACCAGGTTCCTTGTTTACATGATGTTTAAGAAATCAGATTACTGGAGAAAGACGACTGTTACCTCGTTAAAGAGCTGATCATGTGACATGGCTTCTTTTAAACCTGCCACACTGTCTCTGTCTCCTGTCTGTCTCTCTCTCTGTCTCTCTCTCTGTCTCCTGTCTGTCTCCTGTCTGTCTCTCTCTCTCTCTCTCTCTCTCTCTCTCTGTCTCTCTCTCTGTCTCCTGTCTGTCTCTGTCTCTCTCTCTCTGTCTCTCTGTCTCTCTCTCTCTCTCTCTCTCTGTCTCTGTCTGTCTCTCTCTGTCTCTCTCTCTCTGTCTCTCTCTCTCTCTCTGTCTCTCTCTCTGTCTCTCTGTCTGTCTCTGTCTGTCTGTCTCTCTGTCTCTGTCTCTCTGTCTGTCTGTCTCTCTCTCTGTCTCTCTCTGTCTCTCTCTGTCTCTCTCTGTCTGTCTCTCTCTCTGTCTCTGTCTGTCTGTCTCTCTGTCTGTCTCTCTGTCTCTCTCTCTCTCTCTCTCTCTCTCTCTCTCTCTCTCTCTCTCTCTCTCTCTCTCTCTCTCTCTCTCTCTCTCTCTGTCTCTCTCTGTCTCTCTCTGTCTCTCTCTCTCTCTCTCTCTCTCTCTCTCTCTCTCTCTCTCTCTGTCTCCTGTCTGTCTCTCTCTCTGTCTCTCTCTCTCTCTCTCTCCCTCTGTCTCCTGTCTGTCTCTCTCTGTCTCTCCCTCTGTCTCCTGTCTGTCTCTCTCCCTCTGTCTCCCTCTGTCTCTCTCTCTGTCTCCCTCTGTCTCTCTGTCTGTCTCTCTCTCTGTCTCCTGTCTCTCTCGGAGTAATGAAGTGGTCGACGGTGAAACGGCCACAAACTTCAGGCAGCTACAACTGTTCAGCTTCATTGACTCAATAAACTGACTCTGGAGTATTCGGGTGAGTCTAAAAGCTGAGTTATAGTCAGACGCCGTCCGCACGTCAAGAGACGAACACAACTTTATTGGCTGTTTGTTTCGTGGACACGCTGCCTCAGACAGGAAGTCTGAAGGTTTATCAGACACCAAGTCACTGTACAAAGATGAATAATACGCAGACGGGATTTTAGAGACAGTTATTAATTCATCCATTAAAGATCGAGGTAAACAGTAGAGGTACACGTTACGAAGTCCTCCGCCAGCACTGTGACCCGCACGGGTTGGACTGGCCGCCGCCGCAGCGCCGCGCCGGATGACGCTGACTTGGCGAAAAGCTGAGTCAGGTTCAGCTTTTTGTGTCCCTGGTTCAGGATTAGTTTAGCCGGCCTCGCTAACGCCCAGCGCCGGCGTGTCCTCCTTCTCCGGTGCAAGATAATTGCAAAGACTCTTGTGGTTCCTGTGCGGATTTACAGTGACCTTGAACTCATTAATGAGACAAGGCCTGGTTTGTAAAAGGACACGGGAGGACAACATGGCCGACTACAGTGTCCTCTGTGATGCAGCAGCAGAAATATCAGAAAGTCACTGAATTTAAGTTCAGATTATGAGAAACAGTTCCAGACCCTGACCCGCACTGTAACGCCCCTCCTCCGTGTGTTGTGTTCAGGTGTACTGGAACTCCCTGTCCAGGACTTACTGGGTCCACTGGCACATGGTGGAGATACTGGGCAGCAGCAGCAGCAGCCAGGCCGAGAAGGAGACGCAGGAGAAGGCCTCGACCCTGACTGAGACACTCAAACTCACCACTGGTAAGATCTGGTCCCTGAGCGACACCTGAAGTATCCACCTGTCTGTCCACCTGACCTCAGGAGGTGAAGCTGTCTTCTTCCTCTTCCCCAGTGAGTCAGACGCTCTTCTCTCGGCCGCCCGGCGGCGGTCTCTACCTCTGCCGCACTCTGTCCGAGGGTCTGCAGTCCGAGCCGCTGGCTCTGAGTCGGGCCGAGTGGTGGGAGATCCTCTTCTTCATCAAGAAGCTGGAGACGGGCAGCAGCAGGAGGTCAACAACATGCTGCTGCAGAGCCTGGACGACCAGGTGAGCAACACAGAAACCAAGGAGCATGCTGGGAAACTGAGGCTGGAGCCTGCACTGCTGTCGCACCGGGTCTCTGCAGGTCTCACATGTAGCTTAGTGAAGTCTGCAGAAACCCTGTGACAGCAATACCAGGTTCCTGTGATCCCTGAACCTGATCGCAGAAACCAGGTTCCTCTGATCCCTGAACCTGATCGCAGAAACCAGGTTCCTGTGATCCCTGAACCTGATTGCAGAAACCAGGTTCCTTGTTTACATGATGTTTAAGAAATCAGATTACTGGAGAAAGACGACTGTTACCTCGTTAAAGAGCTGATCATGTGACATGGCTTCTTTTAAACCTGCCACACTGTCTCTGTCTTCTGTCTGTCTCCTGTCTGTCTCTCTCTCCGTCTCTGTCTGTCTCCTGTCTGTCTCTCTCTCCCTCCCTCTGTCTCTCCCTCTGTCTCTCTGTCTGTCTCTGTCTCTCTCTCTCTGTCTCCTGTCTGTCTCTCTCTGTCTCTCTGTCTGTCTCTCTCCCTCTCTCCCTCTGTCTCCTGTCTGTCTCTCTCTCCCTCCCTCTGTCTCTCCCTCTGTCTCTCTGTCTGTCTCTGTCTCTCTCTCTCTGTCTCCTGACTGTCTGTCTCTCTCTCTGTCTCTTGTCTGTCTCTCTCCCCCTGTCTCTCCCCCTGTCTCTCTGTCTCTCTCTCTGTCTGTCTCTCTCTCTGTCTCCTGACTGTCTGTCTCTCTCTCTGTCTCTTGTCTGTCTCTCTCCCCCTGTCTCTCCCCCTGTCTCTCTGTCTCTCTCTCTGTCTGTCTCTCTCTCTGTCTCCTGTCTCTCTCTCTCTGTCTCTCTGTCTGTCTCTCTCTGTCTGTCCTCTGTCTCTGTCTCTCTCTCTCTCTGTCTCTCTCTCTCTCTGTCTGTCTCTCTGTCTGTCTCTCTCTCTCTGTCTCCTGTCTGTCTCTCTCTCTGTCTCTCCCTCTGTCTCCTGTCTGTCTCTCTCCCTCTGTCTCCTCTCTCATGTCTGTCCGTCCTCCAGGAGGCGGAGTTGGACGACTCGTCTCTGATTGGTCTGTCCGTCCCCGGAGACGTGGCGAAGAAGCTGCTTCACTACCTGAAGCAGACGCTGCCGTCGTCGTGTCTGAGCGACCTGCTGTGCTCTCACACCTTCTCCAAACACTACCTGAGGAGAGGAGGAGGAAGCCTGGAGGACGAAGAGCTGCTGGGTGAGGACAGAAAGAGACACGTCTGTGTTTACGAAGCAGCGTCGATGAGTCTGACTGTGGTCTGTCTTCCAGCTGAAAGCTCTCTGGGTTCGTCCGGCCTGGGAGGAGGCGTAGGAGCGGGACAGAACTCGTCCTCTTTGTCGTCAGCCTCGTCCTCCTCTTCCTCGGCGATGGGCTCCGTCTCTAAGAAAGCGAAGAAGGAACTTCCCGTCGACTCGGGCTGCGGCAGCTCGGAGACGGAGAGCGAGCTGCCCACAGAGGACGAGAGCAAATACCCCGACGACCTGGAGGACAAGATGAAAGGTGGGGAGCCGGGGTCGGGAGTCCTGGGGGGGCGGCCCGGTCCGTCACTCTTATTAAAACATTTTTAAACCTGGACTTTTACTGAGCAGGCATTTTCAAATCAATATCGCATTTCATTCAGACATTTTCAGACATTCACGAATGTTTTTATTCTTCTGCTTCAGTTGTGATTTTTCTGAATAATGTTGCAACTTAACTTTCAGAGACCTTCTGTGAATTAAACTCCAGGCCTGCGCGGTTTAGCCAGTGTGCTTCGATCAAACAGTTATCTCGTTTCTACGTGAACAGAATCAGACGAGATGATGATAATAATAATAATAATAATAATAATAATACAGCTGTGTGTGTTTCAGTCAGGAGAAGTGAGCGTGGACAGTTTTCTGTAGAAACGTTGATTCTCGTAGCTCACGTTTACACGAGACGTCGCATCAGCGGTGACTCGACTCGGCGAGAGTTACAGCTTTGCGGTTACATCCAGGTGAAGCTCAGGTGTGACGCTGGCGTGCAGGAGATAGACTGTGTCGAAGCAGATGCTGCTGGTTCTGCTTCTGCCGTCAGAAACACTCGGCCTCCTTCAGTTTGGCTTCTGTGTCGTTGTTGTTGTTGGGTGGTGACGCAGATCGCGACTGTCCTGTCCTCCCTGCAGTGTTTAACAACCCGCGGGTCCAGGGGAAGAAGACGGTGTTGGAGAAGTTGGGGGAGGTGGTGGACATCCTGAAGAAGGGGGGGTCGGGCTCAGACCAGGCCCAGCAGCTGGCCGCCGTCCTCTTCATCACCAAGCTGCTGGAGGAGAAGGGGGCCCAGGAGAAGAACTCCATGAGGAGCGACTCCGCCCAGACCATACGGTAAGAAACCGCTACAGAGAGAGGCCGCATCAGGGAGTGCTCCAGGAAATACACAGAGCCACTGTAGCTCAGGCGGCCTGGCAGAGTGGAGAGTTTGCAGGAAATAGACAGAGCCGGTGGGTAGTGGACCTGAGTGTGCGGACTGTTTCCGGTTTTAAAGTGCCGCAGCGTCTGCATCTTACTGGAGAAGATGAGCCAGATGAAAATGTTAGTTTTATAGAAAGGAGAATTTCTGGACCTCAGCGTTTGAAGCGTCGTCATTGCTAATGACGGTGTAGTCCCTCATTCGTCCAGGAGTGTCCTATCGTAGAAAAGGTTTCAGTCGTAGTCCTCCCTGAGGGCGGGGCTTAAGCAACACAGAGTAGCTTACATGTCTGAGTTCTCAGACCATTTTCACAATTGAGAATGACTTCCGGATGGGAGCCGAGACGTCTCGATTCTGAAAACAGCGTCCAGACGACTGCGACTGAAACCTTTTCTACAGAATGGATCAGGACGTCATGATGTGCCTTCACAATATAAAATCTGGTTTCCTTTTATTGATTATGTGGAGGATCTCGATTGCTGATGTCGTTCCGTTCTCTGTTCTCTTGTGAGTGCCAGCAACTTATCTGATGCATTGTTTTAAATTCTTACCATATTGTTTTATTTGTATCATTATTATTTATTCTTTGACTCTTCGCAGCCAACTCTCCGCTGGGTTTGTTAGTTTGAAATGCTCGAACAGACTCGATGTTGCGCCTCTTCTCTGTCTGTAATAGTGGAACCACGTACTGTTGATGCTGTTTTGTTAAAATTAGATAGATGGGGGGAAAAGCAAAGATGAGAAAAACCTCCCAAAACATGAACTAACCTTTGTTCTGCTGCACAAACTTGTCTGATGTGATTATCCACAACAACGTTTCTGCCCGCTGTCCCGTTCGTCCTCGCACAGGGACAAGGTGCTGAAGCTGCTGGTGGAGCTGCTGGGCTCGTCCTCTAAAGACCTGCTGATCAGCGCGCTGAGACTCACCCACCTCCTCATGCTCAAGTACGAGTGGAGGGTTTCCTTCGCCACCGAGGGGGGGGTCAAGGCCGTCCTGTCCTGCATGCAGGAGTTCTCCACCGTGACTCAAGTCCAGCAGCTGGCGCTCGCAGTGAGAAACGCACCACACATCCACTGACATCTGCTCACGCCAGTGAACGCACCACGCATATTTCACTCAGTGAAGAGCCGCTAAAACAAGTTTATGTGAGATTGTTTTTCTTACTTGAACGTTAGGACCAGGTTGAATCTGATCTTCAGCCTTTAACATTGATTTAGTTGTAAAAACCAGGACCAAGCACACACAGTCGATTCCCGTGAAGTTCTCAGACCTTCTGAGACTTTCTGCTGTGAAGAACCGTTTGCTGCTAGAAGAGTTCAGAAACAAAGTCTCGTGTTGGAATCAGGTGAAACAATCAGGTATCAACACTGTCAGGTGCTCCAAGTCTGATCAGGTCCGTCCTCTTGTTGTCAGATTTAAATCCTCCCGTTTCACACTGAATTGTCTTTGGTTTATATTTCTCGAAGTATCGGAACAAGTGCTGGTTAGGTGTCGGCGCTGAAACTCGAGCAGAGCAGCTGTGTGGGCTCAGGTGTTGCAGGAGGAGTCCAGTCACTGCTGTGCTGCTGAACCGACAACATCACACGTAGTCTTCGTTTCAGCAGAAAACATGCAAACAGCCTCGGGTCTTTTACAGCAGGTCGCTAACAGCCGAGTTTCTCCGGTTTAACGTGCAACTGAAAACGTCCTCGGCCTCCTTTTTTGAGCAGATTTCAATAGAGTTGAAAGAATTGTCTGACTTCCCGACGCAGGATGAGGTCAGTGACCCCGAGTTTGTTGTTGCCGTCAGACTCTGAAGGTGATCACCGGAGCCAGTAAGCACGACCTCCGCAGCGTCGGCAGCAGCCTCCCCCTCTCGGAGTCCGGCACTCAGATGATGTTGGAGATCTTCGCCAGCATCGGCTCGGCCACGCCCGAAGGCTCCAGGGGCCTGCTGGGAGCCATTCCCGCCGCCATCGACCTCATGCTCAACACTAAAGGGTAAGTGAGCGCTGCAGGTTCAGGCTTTACTCCCTCTGACGATCTGGTTCCCGTGTGTTGATTATTGATTATGGATCGTCTGTGCAGCTGCATGCTGTCGGTGCGTAACGGCCTGCTGGTCATCGTCATGCTCATCTCCAACCATAAGAGCCTGGCGGAGCAGCTGGTGGCCTGTGACGTCACCACCGTCCTCAAGAAGTGTCTGACTCTGTCCCGAGCGGAGACCATGCTGGCCATCATCGCCCTCAACCACATCTCCATGGTGCACAAGCTGGAGAGCAAAGGTACCGCCCGCTGAACGCCGCGCGGCCGCCACCCGCTGCCGCCTGCGACGTCATTTAGTTCAGACGGCAACGAACAGCGGGAAAGGTGGCGTGCTGTGGCGCACGCTGGGCCGATGTGTAAATAATCATTTACATCCCAGTCGATATTGATTCATTATCTCCGTCAGGCAAAGGGAGCGATCGTCCTTCGTCTGGTGGCTTCTAACAGACAAACACGGAAACGGCGAGGCAGCTTCGTTCATACAGACGAGACGCTTTCACAGGAAGCGGTAAAGAATCGGATCCGTTCGAGTAGAAAACAATGACGAAGCGATTGTTCGTTAAAGCAAAGCTGTAATGAACTCGACCTGCTGCGTGTTAAGGGTTTATAAAGTGACGTGTTTCCACTGATGATGGACGTAATCTTTCCGAGTAGCACGTTTCAAACGCGGCGAAGAAAAAGAAACTGTCAGAGTCTGAGAGAAGACGTGATTTCATTAAACCAGAAGTTGAACGCAGCAGACGCCTGCTGCCGTGGCCTCGGGTTCCTCCGCGCCGCCGCGAGGCCCGTCAGGAACGCCTGGAAGGAATTTCTTCAGATTTGACACAAACGTCCGGTTCAAGGATGGACCGATTTAGATCTGGTGGTCAAAGGTCAAAGGTCACTGTGACCTTAAAACGACCTGGACAAACAGGTTTTCGGCCGTAACTCAAAAACTGACGCGTTAATTCTGACAAAACGGGACACGACGATGAAGTGATGGCATTTTTTACCCAAAAGGTCAAAGGTCAACTTCACTGTGACGTCATAATGTTTGGCCATTATTCAAAACCACAACTCAGGAACAGAAGCGGAGGTTGTGACCACATGTCTCAGCTGCTCGGACACTCAAAGGTCATTGTGCTGCTCGCTCGTGCGTGCGCGTGCATGTGTGTGCGTGCGTGAGGCGCCTTGTGAAGCTCTGTGGTTTCCAATCCGTCCTCAGAGTGTCGGGAGCAGCTGGACTTTAAGGACACGGAGCTGCAGATGTTGGTTGTGAGTCTGAAGGAGCTGACGGCCACCAAAGAGGTGATCCAGACTCTGGAGCAGCTGCTGTGTGACGACGCCTCACAGCTGGAGGAGGAACGCAGTCAGGTACACGCACACACACACACACACACACACACACACACACACACACACACACACAGTATAATGGTGACAAAAGATGTGAGACGGCTGCTGAGCTCTTCAGATCACAAGAAGTCGCTCACCGTCCTGCGACAGGACACACGTGGACGTCAGGGACAGTCTGTGACTGTTTAGGACAACATGTGACTTACATGCCTGAAAGTATATTTACTCAAATACTGTACGTATGTTTGAGGTACTTGTACTTTACTTGAGTATTTCCATTTAAAGTAACTTTCTGCTTCCACTCCTCGTCTCAGAGGGAATATCAGACGTTTCACTGCGTTTGTCTGACGGCTTCAGTTACTTTACAGATCACAGTGTTTCAGCCCCTTCCTGTCCGGTGGAAACCTCGTATCTCCAGGTGTTTGTGACGAGCTGAAGGATGAAGAGTTTCCTTCATGTGCTGAGGAAACTCCTCCTCCTCCTGAAGCTGAATAAACTCTTTAACCCCCCCTCGGATCAGCTGGGAAACGCATCGTCACAGAGCTGAAAACAGGCTGTTTCTCTGAGCTCAGGAAGACTTTTTAGAGATACGAGGTTCTCACAGGACGGCGGCGCTGCAAACACATGATGACCTTATAGACCATGATGCATTGCTGCAGGTTAAACTACCCAACAGGATATAAAGCAGTTAAAATGAGCTCAGCCTGAAACATCTGCAGCAGTAAAATGCAACACACACATGAACGCAGCAGGAATATGAATCCAGAAACATCAGATATAATAAACACTGACAGGAAGCGTTTTACTGCACAGGGACGACTCTCACTGAACACTGATAATACTTCATACTTTAACTACATTTAGCTGATAATACTTCATACTTTTACTGCAGTGAGGTCTGACTGCAGGACTGTTACTGTGATACTCCACTAGGCCACCAGCTGGGCCGCAGACTGGAGGCCCAACAGGGTCCCTGAAAACAAGACCAGACCTGCACCCGAAGCAGAATGAACCGAGTCGAGTCCAAACATTTAACTAAGAAATATATTCCTCGCTCCTCCACCCAGTTACAGTCCAGCTGACCTGCAGAACATGTATTGATTAGTCTGCCTCTGTGTGTCAATCATTAAGTATTGATTATTATTGTTTGTTCAGGTGATTCACAGTCGTGACACTTATCAGGATCTGGTTCGTCTGATGGAGCAGCACCGAGCCGACCGGGCCGTCCAGCTCTCCATCCTCAGGTACTGACCAACCACAGCCTGTGACCTTTGACCCCAATGATGATGCTGTTGCTGTGGAGCTCGTCTGATTGGCTGTTTGTTCCTGCAGGATCCTGAACAAGTTCCTGGACAACTACCAGGAGGACGTGCTGCCGTGGCACGAGAGCATCGAGCCCTGCCTGTCCTCCCTGACGGCCTTCATCAACGACAGAGAGGTCAGTACAGACCGGGAGCAGGTGGAACAAACACACCTTGTGATGTCCTTTAACTCCTGTGATTGGTTGTTCAGGTGGTCCAGCTGTTTATCCGCTTCCTGTACCGGCTGGCGTCTCTGAACAAAGACTACGCGGTGGTGATGTGTCGTCTGGGGACCAAAGACGCTCTGGTGAAAGCTCTGGACAAACACAGCACCAACCTGCTGCTGGTCACCGAGCTCCGAGACCTCATCACCGACTGTGAGAAGTACGCCAGCCTCTACAAGAAGATGACCACGAGCGTCCTCGCAGGATGTATCCAGGTACACACAGGAGACAGACACATGGGGGCACTTGAGCTCAGATATTTAACGCTTCGTGCTCGAGGAGGACAGAACTGGCTGCTGTCACTGCGACAGTAGAACTACTTTTAAACCGGATCTCGAATGGACCAGTTTTTGCGGCTCCGGTTTCAATTCAATTCAAAAGACTTGATTCGTAAAAACACACAATCACATGTATGAAACAATCCAATAATACAAAATAAAAGTGTAAAGATTAGAAAAGCAGACACGAGCATTAATGTCACAGCTGAGCAACAATTCCCACCAGCACTGCGTCGCTAACGGAGACAAAGTTCAGGCCAGTTTGCGGCGATTCGACGCAGAAGAAACTGACTTTTACCAGCTGATGGCAAATCTTACAGCTTCTGGAGTAAAACTAAACTTCCTGCTGTGTGTTTGGCATACAGCTGAATCTACAGCAGCTTTGTGTTTCTTTCTACATTTGTTCAGTAGCTCACACCAGCACTAAAAACGGCAGTAAACTGGGCCAGTTCTTGCTGGGGGGCCGGTGGAGGCCGGTGCCCCGGGACACTGCAGAAACCCTGCCGCCATTTTTCACGGTGTTTCCTAAAAATGAGCGAAACGGCGCCTCTCTGGGTTGTGACTGCTGGTAAATGTCAGCCAGTCTGTGTGGTCAAACAGGGAAGTGCAGAATAAGAACAAGTCTCTGCGGAGACTCTGGCCACGCGACACACGATACTTCCTGTCATGAGGTGTCTTACCTGGTCTGCTTCCTGTTTCCTGTCAGATGGTCTTGGGTCAGATTGAGGAGCACCGTCGCAGCCATCAGCCAATCAACATCCCCTTCTTTGACGTGTTCCTCAGGAATCTCTGCCAAGGTCTGTTTACATCAAGCGAAGTGTTGTTTATTTGTCTGAAACATTTAAAAACTTTAATATAAATGAATTCACTTTTCTGTGGCTGCTTGAAGAAGGTTGAAGATGATGAATCGCAACTGGTGTAACTGGTGCTGTGTTCAGGTTCCAGTGTGGAGCTGAAGGAGGACAAGTGCTGGGAGAAGGTGGAGGTTTCGTCCAATCACCACCGAGCTAACAAACTGACCGACAAGAACCCCAAAACCTACTGGGAGTCCAACGGCTGCACCGGCTCGCACTACATCAACATCTACATGCACAAAGGAGTCGTCATCAGGTACGAGATACCGTTCATGCTGCTGGTACTGACGCTAATAATAAAGTTAGTAATATTCAACTCAAGTACGTACAAATGACACAATGCTACAGCGTTACTATCGTCCCGGTGGGAATCAGTGTGGCAGCCAGGCTTTAACCACGTCGACCACGGGAATACGCGCTAGTGACGCTAACCGCCAGCAGCCTACAGTCCACAACACAGCAGCAACATGAATATAAAAACACACACGTTACGAAGATACAGAATAAAAAGTAACACCGACAGCAGATAAAGTCTTGATGCAGCTGAAAGCTGAACTTCTGCTGTGTGTGCAGACAACTGGCCATCCTGGTGGCCAGCGAGGACTCGAGCTACATGCCGGCCCGGATCCTGGTTCTGGGAGGAGACGAGCCCACCAACATCAACACCGAGCTCAACACGGTGAGTCTCCTCCGCCGCTCTGAAGGGGGGGGGTCAGTTTGTGTTGCCACGCCTCCCACATTAACAGAGAGAGAGAGAGAGTCGGGCTGAACCCAAACGTCCAAGACTGAAAGACTTATCGGGACTGTTGTGGAGGTCTGCCCAAATCCAGAATTCATCAGATCCACAAGTGACCGTCTGTTTACGGTGCAGACTTCACCAGACTTCACTCTAAAAATCCAGCATTATTCACAACAACATGGCTGCGGCGATGATGTATTGATGTTGTGTCGAGATTCGATCGATCGCAGTAATAACAATCCGTCCTGGTGTGTTCGTGTGTGCGCAGGTGAACGTCACTCCCTCGGCCAGTCGGGTGGTTCTCCTGGAGAACATGACCAGGTTCTGGTCCATCATCCAGATCAGGGTCAAGAGATGTCAGCAGGTCAGACTCTGAGATCCACTTTCTATCTGTCATATCCTGCCCCCCCGCCCCCCCCCCCATCTACTGACCCCCCTCTCCCCTCTCTGACAGGGAGGTATCGACACTCGGGTCCACGGTTTCGAGGTTCTGGGTCCGAAGCCGACGTTCTGGCCGGTGTTTAAGGAGCAGCTGTGCTGTCGGACCTACCTGTTCTACAGCACCAAGGCCCACACCTGGTGTCAGGAGGTGATGGAGGACAAGACGCAGCTGCTGCAGCTCTTCAACAAGTAAAAACTGCAGTAATACTGCTGCCGTTACTGCTGTTACTGCAGTATGAACACGCACCGACAATACTGCAGTACTAATGTTACACACTGTGTGTGTGTGTGTGTGTGTGTGTCTCTGTGTGCGTGCGTGTCTCTGTGTGTGTGTGTGTGTGTGTGTGTGTGTGTGTGTGCGCAGACTGAACAGCGCTCTGAGACACGAGCAGATGTTTGCAGATCGTTTCCTGCCGGACGCCGAGGCGGCTGAAGCTCTGGGCCGAACCTGCTGGGAGGCTCTGATCACCCCCATCGTCCACAGCATCACACTGTCAGGTACACACACACACACACACACACTGTCAGGTACACACACACACACACTGTCAGGTACACACACACACACACACACACACACTGTCAGGTACACACACACACACACACACACACTGTCAGGTACACACACACACACACACACTGTCAGGTACACACACACACACACACTGTCAGGTACACACACACACACACACACACTGTGTCAGGTACACACACACACACACACACTGTCAGGTACACACACACACACACACACACACTGTCAGGTACACACACACACACTGTCAGGTACACACACACACACTGTCAGGTACACACACACACACACACACACTGTCAGGTACACACACACACACACACACACTGTCAGGTACACACACACACACACACACACACAGTCAGGTACACACACACACACACACAGCATCACACTGTCAGGTACACACACACACACACACACACACACTGTCAGGTACACACACACACACACTGTCAGGTACACACACACACACACACACACACACACACACTGTCAGGTACACACACACACACACACACAGACACACTGTCAGGAACACACACACACACTCAGGTACACACACACACACACACACACACACACACACACTGTCAGGTACACACACACACACACACACACACACACTGTCAGGTACACACACACACACACACACACACACACACACACTGTCAGGTACACACACACACACACACACACACACACTGTCAGGTACACACACACACACACTGTCAGGTACACACACACACACACACACACTGTCAGGTACACACACACACACACACACACACTGTCAGGTACACACACACACACACACTGTCAGGTACACACACACACACACACACTGTCAGGTACACACACACACACACACACTGTCAGGTACACACACACACACACACACACTGTCAGGTACACACACACACACACACACTGTCAGGTACACATACACACACACACACACACTGTCAGGTACACACACACACACACAGCATCACACTGTCAGGTACACACACACACACACACAGCATCACACTGTCAGGTACACACACACTGTCAGGTACACACACACACACACTGTCAGGTACACACACACACACACAGACACACTGTCAGGAACACACACACACACTGTCAGGTACACACACACACACACACACACAGACACACTGTCAGGTACACACACACAGACACACACTGTCAGGTACACACACACACACACACACACACTGTCAGGTACACACACACACACACACACACAGACACACTGTCAGGAACACACACACACACTGTCAGGTACACACACACACACACACACACACTGTCAGGTACACACACACACACACACACACACACACTGTCAGGTACACACACACACACTGTCAGGTACACACAGACACACTGTCAGGTACACACACACACACTGTCAGGTACACACACACACACTGTCAGGTACACACACACACACAGACACACTGTCAGGTACACACACACACACTGTCAGGTACACACACACACACACACACACTGTCAGGTACACACACACACACACACACACACACTGTCAGGTACACACACACACACTGTCAGGTACACACACACACACACACACAGTCAGGTACACACACACACACACACACAGACACACTGTCAGGAACACACACACACACTGTCAGGTACACACACACACACACACACACACACACTGTCAGGAACACACACACACACACACACACACACACACTGTCAGGAACACACACACACACTGTCAGGTACACACACACACACACACACAGACACACTGTCAGGAACACACACACACTGTCAGGTACACACACACACACACACACACACACAGACACACTGTCAGGTACACACACACACACACACACACACACACACACACACACACACACACACACACACTGTCAGGTACACACACACACACAGCATCACACTGTGAGGACATTGTGAGGACCGGCTAAAATGTCCTCACAATGCAGGAATGTCCCCACTACAATTGTTTAAAACTGAAATTGGTCCTCACAAAGACAGCAATGCAAGCTCGCACACACACTCTAAATCCCTCTCTTTGCTCCCTCTGTGTTTACCCAGAATCCTCAGCGTCCAGCCCTCTGTCCTGGCTGCTCAGTGAGTACCTGGATAACGCTGAGTTGGCACGCCGCTGTAAAAGCCGGGCGGCCATCTTTAACTCCAGAGTGAGGCGCCTCACACACCTCCTGGTCCACGTAGACACGAGCTCCCCGGACAGCGAGGAGCTCAGACCCCCCGTCAAATCAAGTGAGTCTCACCATCCTGTTCCATTTTGGTAGTTTTGTCCATCAATCTATCAATAATAACAACGTTAACACGGTGACATCACCAAAAAGACGCCTGACGGGTCAAGACAGACGCGACAGTTTTCATAACCGTCCAAGTTTTAGACGGCTGGAATTATCCTTTTAAAAAGGATCCTTCAAAGTCCTGAAACAGGGACAGACACAGCGAGGACAGACAGTAAGAACAGACACAGTGAGGACAGACACAGTGAGGACAGACACAGTGAGGACAGACGGTAAAGAACAGACACAGCGAGGACAGACAGTAAAGAACAGACACAGTAAAGAACAGACACAGCGAGGACAGACACAGTAAAGAACAGACACAGTAAAGAACAGACACAGTAAAGAATAGACACAGCGAGGACAGACGCAGCGAGGACAGACGCAGCGAGGACAGACAGTAAGGACAGACGCAGCGAGGACAGACAGTAAGGACAGACAGTAAGAACAGACACAGCGAGGACAGACAGTAAGGACAGACGCAGCGAGGACAGACAGTAAAGGACAGACGCAGCGAGGACAGACAGTAAAGGACAGACACAGCGAGGACAGACAGTAAGAACAGACACAGTAAAGGACAGACGCAGCGAGGACAGACACAGTAAGGACAGACACAGTAAGAACAGACACAGTGAGGACAGACACAGTGAGGACAGACACAGTGAGGACAGACGGTAAAGAACAGACGCAGCGAGGACAGACGGTAAAGGACAGACACAGCGAGGACAGACAGTAAGAACAGAACAGACAAAGGGGACAGACAGTAAGGACAGACGCGCGAGGACAGACAGTAAGGACAGACAGTAAGAACAGGCACAGTAAGGACAGACAGTAAGGACAGACAGTAAGAACAGACAGTAAAGGACAGACAGTAAGGACAGACGGAGCGAGACAGACAGTAAGGACAGACACAGCGAGGACAGACAGTAGCGACAGATGCACAGGACAGTTGCAGCGAGGACAGACAGTAAGAACAGGCACAGTAAAGGACAGACAGTAAGGACAGACGCAGCGAGGACAGACAGTAAGGACAGACAGTAAGAACAGGCACAGTAAAGGACAGACAGTAAGGACAGACAGTAAGAACAGGCACAGTAAAGGACAGACAGTAAGGACAGACGCAGCGAGGACAGACAGTAAAGGACAGACACAGCGAGGACAGACAGTAAGGACAGATGCAGCGAGGACAGACGCAGCGAGGACAGACAGTAAGAACAGGCACAGTAAAGGACAGACAGTAAGGACAGACGCAGCGAGGACAGACAGTAAGAACAGGCACAGTAAAGGACAGACAGTAAGGACAGACGCAGCGAGGACAGACAGTAAGGACAGACAGTAAGAACAGGCACAGTAAAGGACAGACAGTAAGGACAGACAGTAAGAACAGGCACAGTAAAGGACAGACAGTAAGGACAGACGCAGCGAGGACAGACAGTAAGAACAGGCACAGTAAAGGACAGACAGTAAGGACAGGCGCAGCGAGGACAGACAGTAAGGACAGATGCAGCGAGGACAGACACAGTAAGGACAGACAGTAAGAACAGGCACAGCAAGGACAGACAGTAAGGACAGACGCAGCGAGGACAGACAGTAAGAACAGGCACAGTAAAGGACAGACAGTAAGGACAGACGCAGCGAGGACAGACAGTAAGGACAGACAGTACAACAGGCACAGAGGACAGACACAGTAAGGACAGACAGTAAGGACAGACGCAGCGAGGACAGACAGTAAGGACAGACGCAGCGAGGACAGACGCAGCGAGGACTGAATGGGTGCCGTCACATGTAAAGACGTTCTGGATAAAATGTGCATAGAAACAATAATAAAGCGTGTTGAGGATGAATGCTGAGTGTTTTCAGTCGTCCTCCATGTTTAAAGAGTTCTTTTTGTTTTCAGAAGGTCTCAACCGAAGCAAAGAGCTGAAGAGTAAGTAACAGCTGAGTTTAGAGGCCATTTTGTTTGTTTACACTCTGCTCTGTGACATTTCATATGTCCAAATGAGGACAGGAAGTCGTCACGTCGTCCCCTGCTGTTTGCCAGTCCATAAAAAAAAAAACATCTTTCTACTTCCTGTTTGAGCGATCCTTGTCCCAGTGTCTCAGATGTGCTGACGTTCAATCAGAGTAAAGTTTTAGTGTGAATTTAATTTTTTTTAAAAATCCCATGTCAAGAAAATACTTCCTGTCTGCGGCGCTCAGCTGCGAGCCCATTGGTTCCTGCTGAAGGCCTTTAAAAACACAGATCTGTAGTTTCCTGTTTAAAAAGGCTCAGTAGTTTCCTCAAACAGCTGCTCGCTGTAGTTTCTATCAGACCAACAGGAGGAAACAGAGCATCTGTTGGGGACTATTTCCAGCGGCGGATGAATCCACATGTGGTGCTGTAGTGAGTGTTTGGGGCAGCAGGACGGTGTGTGTGGGGCGGAGGCAGAATAAACTACAGTGTGTGTGTTCGTGGTGATGGAGGAACACGTCACCCGGTGCAGCAGAGCGGCTCGCTGTGTGTTTTAACAGTTTCTGATGACGACGATGGAGGAAGAAGATCCATCAGCTGTGACTCACCTGTTAGCTGAGTCTGAACAAGAAGACACATGTAGATTATCATCAAAGCTGTCCTTAAACATGGAACACAGCGAGGACAGACAGTAAGGACAGACGCAGCGAGGACAGACAGTAAGGACAGACGCAGCGAGGACAGACAGTAAGGACAGACGCAGCGAGGACAGACAGTAAGGACAGACGCATGCGAGGACAGACAGTAAAGAACAGACGCAGCGAGGACAGACAGTAAAGAACAGACGCAGCGAGGACAGACAGTAAGGACAGACAGTAAAGAACAGACACAGTGAGGACAGACAGTAAGGACAGACGCATCGAGGACAGACCGTAAGGACAGACAGTAAAGAACAGACGCAGCGAGGACAGACAGTAAGGACAGACAGTAAAGAACAGACACAGTGAGGACAGACGCAGCGAGGACAGACAGTAAGGACAGACGCAGCGAGGACAGACAGTAAAGAACAGACGCAGCGAGGACAGACAGTAAGGACAGACGCAGCGAGGACAGACAGTAAGGACAGACGCAGCGAGGACAGACAGTAAGGACAGACGCATCGAGGACAGACAGTAAAGAACAGACGCATCGAGGACAGACAGTAAAGAACAGACGCATCGAGGACAGACAGTAAGAACAGACGCATCGAGGACAGACAGTAAGAACAGACGCAGCGAGGACAGACAGTAAAGAACAGACGCAGCGAGGACAGACAGCGAGGACAGACAGTAAAGAACAGACGCATCGAGGACAGACAGTAAGAACAGACGCATCGAGGACAGACAGTAAGAACAGACGCGTCGAGGACAGACAGTAAAGAACAGACGCAGCGAGGACAGACCGTAAAGAACAGACGCATCGAGGACAGACCGTAAAGAACAGACGCATCGAGGACAGACCGTAAAGAACAGACGCAGCGAGGACAGACAGTAAGAACAGACGCATCGAGGACAGACAGTAAGAACAGACGCAGCGAGGACAGACAGTAAGGACAGACAGTAAAGAACAGACACAGTGAGGACAGACAGTAAGGACAGACGCATCGAGGACAGACCGTAAGGACAGACAGTAAAGAACAGACGCAGCGAGGACAGACCGTAAAGAACAGACGCGGCGAGGACAGACAGTAAGAACAGACGATCGAGGACAGACAGTAAGAACAGGCGCGGAGGACAGACAGTAAGAACAGGCGCAGCGAGGACAGACGCGAGCGAGGACAGACAGTAAGAACAGACGCAGCGAGGACAGACAGTAAGAACAGACGCAGCGAGGACAGACGCAGCGAGGACAGACAGTAAAGAACAGACGCAGCGAGGACAGACAGTAAGAACAGACGCAGCGAGGACAGACAGTAAGAACAGACGCAGCGAGGACAGACGCAGCGAGGACAGACCGTAAAGGACAGACGCAGCGAGGACAGACCGTAAAGGACAGACGCAGCGAGAGGACAGACAGTAAAGAACAGGCGCAGCGAGGACAGACAGTAAGAACAGGCGCGCGAGGACAGACGCAGCGAGGACAGACAGTAAAGAACAGACGCAGCGAGGACAGACAGTAAAGAACAGACGCAGCGAGGACAGACAGTAAGAACAGACGCAGCGAGGACAGACCGTAAAGAACAGACGCAGCGAGGACAGACGCAGCGAGGACAGACCGTAAAGGACAGACGCAGCGAGGACAGACAGTAAGAACAGACGCAGCGAGGACAGACAGTAAAGAACAGACGCAGCGAGGACAGACAGTAAGAACAGACGCAGCGAGGACAGACGCAGCGAGGACAGACAGTAAGAACAGACGCAGCGAGGACAGACGCAGCGAGGACAGACAGTAAGAACAGACGCATGCGAGGACAGACGCGCGAGGACAGACAGTAAAGAACAGACGCAGCGAGGACAGACAGTAAGGACAGACGCGAGGACAGACGCAGCGCGAGACAGACGCAGCGCGAGGACAGACAGTAAGAACAGACGCAGCGAGGACAGACGCGGCGAGGACAGACAGTAAAGAACAGGCGCTGAGCGAGACAGACAGTAGGACAGACGCGCGCGAGGACAGACGCAGCGAGGACAGACGAGCGAGGACAGACGCAGCGAGGACAGACAGTAAGAACAGACGCAGCGAGGACAGACGCAGCGAGGACAGACAGTAAGAACAGACGCAGCGAGGACAGACGCAGCGAGGACAGACAGTAAAGAACAGACGCAGCGAGGACAGACAGTAAGAACAGACGCAGCGAGGACAGACGCAGCGAGGACAGACAGTAAAGAACAGACGCAGCGAGGACAGACAGCGAGGACAGACATAGACAGCTTTAGATTATCATCAAAGCTGTCCTTAAACGTGGAACACATTAACACTTGAGAGGCAGGAACCAGACTAATCAATGAATTGGTTGATCAGCTCTGCCACTCTCTCGCCTCTAAAAGGTGTGAGCGCACCTTGAGGTCAGACGTGAAGCTGTTACTGATTCAGACGCTAAAACTGAAGCTGATATTTGAACATCCAGCAGGGGGCGTCAGCTGACGCTTTCTCCTCCTCGTCTGAACCGGCTGAGACGCTCAGCTTCCCCCAAACAAACCTGAAGTCATCGGGACGCGTTCACCCCATCTTTTTCTTTCAGTTTGGACTGCTCTTATTTTGACTGCCGACTTCCTGTTATCATTTTAGCCGCGACACTGATGTGGTTTCTTTTCAGATGGAAAAGAAGGGCAGAACAGAGGCACTGCTTTATCTTTACGTTTCTGGCTGCAGTTATCATTTCGGTTTCATATTTCTGATTACATTTATTCGATGTCGAACTTCCTTCAAAAAAAAATCATCCTTTTTTAAAAATTTGTCTTCCAGACGGTAAAGAGGGTAAAAACAAAGACGCCGCTGCGGCCTCTTCCTCCTCCTCATCCTCTGCAGCCAAGCCCAAAGTGAAGAGCAGCAGCAGCATCGCAGGCATCGCCCTCTGTTGGCAGGGAGTGGTACAGCGCCAGGTACGACACGACCACCTGAAACACAAGTTTTCTCCGGTTATAGTGTTTTTAAAAAGTTTAAAAAGTAATCGCACTGTTGCTCGATCAGCGGTGCTGCACTTCCCCAGGATGTAAACTTGACCCCTCCCCCCTCAGGTGAAGAAGTTTCTGGATTCGAGCTGCAGTCTGCCGGACTTTGTGGAGCGTTACCGGACTCTGTACCTGCGGCTGAAGAACGCCATGGAGGAGCTGTTCGGACAGCAGACCGCCTTTGTCCTCGCCCTCCGACACGGCTTCTCCGCCGCCCTGCTGCAGCTCTCCATCCTCAGGGCCATGCACGTAAGTCCTGACGGGGTCCGGTCTGCTTTAACTCTTTCATCTGACAAAACACGCTTTTTTTTTCTGCCATTTTATAGACAGAATGATTAATGATGGCGCGTTGTGCAGGTGAGCGAGCGTTTCGCTCAGTACATCGACCAGATGATCCAGACCAGCGGCGCAGCGTGCGGCAGCGTGGAGACTCTGGAGCGGCTGCAGCAGTTTCTGGAGCCGATGCTCTTCCTGTCGGGTCTGGAGCTCGCCAACACCTTCGAACACTTCTACAGGTCTGAGTGCCACAACGCCGACACAGCTGCAGAACCAGATATTACAACGCGATGCCGGAAGGTCGGAAGTTAATCCCTCCCTCCCTCTCTCTCTCTCTCTCTCTCTCTCTCCAGGTACTACCTGGGCGACCGGCTGCTGGCTCAGGGGAACGTGTGGTTGGAGACCGCCGTCATTGATCAGATCGGCAGCTGCTTCCCGAGTCGCTTCCCTCAGCAGATGCTGAAGAACCTGAGCGAGTCGGCCGAGCTGCAGCAGGAGTTTCACCTGTACCGCCTGCAGCAGCTGGACCGGTGCCTGCAGGAGCACGACCAGGTCCGCACAAACCCAGATTGTAGTTTAAAATCAGTGTTTGATTCCGCGGAAATACTGAACAGATTTCTGCCAAACACAAAAGTCGAGTTCCGGCGTGATTCCAAGCTTCACTTCGCCTCCTGCAGCTTTTCACTTGGGAGCAGTTATTTGCTGATTTTTCCTTCGTATCAGAAACAAACTCTGTCAAATAAAGACAAAAGCCCAAAAAATAATCACAAAAAAAACAAGGAAGTTCCTTGATGATTTATTTTTTGTGCACCTCAGACCATTTAATTTCCCTCTTCTACAGTCATATTTGATTACATGTCGGTTCAACTTAAACCTGCAGTAACGGATGTTTTCGTCCGCTTGTTTTCAGAAAACAAGCTGTAAACACAACAGCCGCGTTTCCACCCAAAGAGCCAGGAACTAAAGGTCCTTCAGCCCGCTGCCGTCTGCGTTTCCACGGCGGTCTGAAGATCAGGCTGATTACACCGTTCGGTCACACCTTCACACAGCTGCGTAACTGTTGTTTTAACTTGTTAAACTCGTCACCTGCAGTTCAGCACGAGGACCTTATTATTTTAACCTGTGCACTGTCACCTGTTTGAAACCCTGAGGAAGCAGCGGCTCAGTTTCCCCGTTATACAGCGGCGAGCTCAGAGCGCTGTAGTATTAGAATATGGTGACACTTTCTACACATACAGCAGCGTGTACACTGTCTTCAGACACAAGAACAGCCGCTGTTCACACATTCAGTCCCACAGCTGTTTATTAATCTGCAGAAATATATAAGTGTAAAACGCAGCGTTTGCGTGCTTCAGCAGGAGACGCGAGGGCTGCCGGCGTCGCAGGAGGAAACACGCCGGTCTGCAGCCGCCACTTCACTTTACCGCAACGCTTCATCTGAAAAACACAAACGTCTCACTGCGACGACATTAACGAGATGTCATTCTGTACGATCGGTTCAGCCAACGCTCGTCTTACAAACGCCACGATTCTACTCCGTTAACGTTAGCGGTTGCCGTTAGCATGTAGCTAACATTAGCTTTTGGCTAGGGTAGCAATAGCACGACAACGTTAGCATTATAGCATTTAACAAGCAGCATGTGGGCCGTATGTGATTCACCTTCAACGGCTGGTCGTCCGGTGTCTTCCACCAGCAGCTGAGCCGCTGCGCCAGAGAAGGCCGGCCTGTGACCCGGCAACGCATCGATCCAGGCGGTCAAACCGCCGCTGCTCCGCCCGGCGGGGCTCGACCAATCAGAAATGTTAAGCGCAGCAAGCCCCGCCCCGAAAGTGCCGAGTCTGAGAGCTGAGAGCGAACCAGAGCAGCAGCAGATGAACAGCGAGCTGAAAGGCTCTATAAAGCGCCGTGAAGCCGAGCGGAGCTGCAGGTTCAGCTGCAGCTAAATACTGCAGAAGTGTCTTTTAATGGTTCGAGTTTGATGCAGTTTGTTGTTGCTGTAGATTATGGAGGAGGAGTGGGCGGAGTCAGATGAGGAGGCGGAGGTCCAGGTTCTGATTCTGTCCCCGCGCTGCTGGGCCGTCTCCTCGCTCTGCTTCCTGGACGAACCCGCAAAACATTTTCCAGCCGAACTCTGCTCCTACCTGAACCAGTTCACCCAGTTCTACACCCACAGTGAGTACCAGTTCACCCAGTTCTACACCCACAGCTTAACTCAGGCTTAAACTAGTCTTATTTCTGTTATAAACCAGGCTTAAAGGTCCAGTGTGCAACATTCAGGAGCAGCTGTCGGCAGAAATATAATATTCATAAGTGTGTTTTCATCAGTGTTTAATCACCTGAAAATAAGAAGCGTTGTGTTTTCGTTACCTTAGAATCAGCCTTTATATCTACAGAGGGAGCGGGTCCCCTTCCACGGAGGCCGCCATGTTGCACCGCCATGTTTCTACAGGAGCCCAGAACGGACAAACCAGACACCGGCTCTACAGAGGGCCGTTAGCGTTTTTCACGAGTTTCGCAGCCACCGTAGTTTCTCCTCCAGGCCTGGAAGGGGAGGGCGAGGCGAGCGGTGTTCACATGGCTGCAAACTGCAGTTTCACCACTAGAGGCCGCTAAAGCCTCCACACTGGACCTTTAACTCCGGCTTTAACTAGTCTTATATCTGGTCTGGTTCATACTTTGTTAGTAACCAGTTCACCCAGAGAATCTTTATTAAGAATCAAACTGTTGACAGCAAACGTTCAGACATCAGCTGTCAGGAGTTACTCAGTCTTCTCTTAATGTTTTAATGATTTGTGTGTGTGTGTGTGTGTGTGTGTGTGTGTGTGTGTGTGTGTGTGTCTGTATCAGGTCAGTACATGTGTGGTCTGAGTCACTCGAAGCCTCGCCGTCTGCAGTGGACGTGGCTCGGTCACGCTGAGCTGCAGTTTGGCTGCTGGACGCTGCACGTCTCCACGCTGCAGATGTTCATCCTGCTGCAGTTCAACAGCCACGAGGTAACACACACACACACACACACACACACACACACACACACACACACACACACACCAGTTTTCTATCACTTAAAGGACTATTACATTGACCTAGATTGAGTTACCCTAAAATTAGCCCTAATGTCTAACATGTCTAACCCTGAAACTTAAGGAAAAGTACTAATACAACAATGTACATATACTCCATTACAAGTAAAAGTCTTGCATTCAAAATCCTATTCGCATAAACGTTGTAGCTGCTCGAGGTGCAGCTAGTTTTAACAACTTTATACACAGTTAGCTAGTTTTAACTGCTTTATATACAGTTAGCTAGTTTTAGCTACTTTATATACAGTTAGCTAGTTTTAACAACTTTATATACAGTTAGCTAGTTTTAGCTACTTTATACACAGTTAGCTAGTTTAACTACTTTTTATACAGTTAGCTAGTTTTAACTGCTTTATATACAGTTAGCTAGTTTAACAACTTTATATACAGTTAGCTAGTTTTAGCTAGTTTTAACAACTTTTTAACTATATACAGTTAGCTAGTTTTAGCTACTTTATATACAGTTAGCTAGTTTTAGCTACTTTATATACAGTTAGCTAGTTTTAACAACTTTATATACAGTTAGCTAGTTTTAACAACTTTATATACAGTTAGCTAGTTTTAGCTACTTTATATACAGTTAGCTAGTTTTAACAACTTTATATACAGTTAGCTAGTTTTAGCTACTTTTTATACAGTTAGCTAGTTTTAACAACTTTATATACAGTTAGCTAGTTTTAGCTACTTTATACACAGTTAGCTAGTTTATCTATATATACAGTTAGCTAGTTTTAACTACTTTATACACAGTTAGCTAGTTTTTAGCTACTTTATAAACAGTTAGCTAGTTTAGTCCAGTTATTGAAAAGAAACCATGTAAGACGTTTAGAGGTGAAATGTCTCTTTGGTGGAACTGACAACACCTCATGATTACCAGCCAATAAAGGTTGGAAACCACTGGTTTAATCTTAAACATTTTATTTTATGAGCTGATCATATGTTTCTTTTAAAGTAAAATCTTCATCTGAACCGTAACTAGTGACTAAAGCTGTTAAAATAATGCAGTGAAGTACAGTATTTATTCCAGATATGTAGTGGAGTGGAAGTATAAAGTAGCATGAAAGGGAACGCCTAACCCTCACATGTACATGGTGTTAGATATTAGCCGGTACTAAAGCTCTGAATGTCCTCTGAACGTGGTTCTTATATAACTCGAACTCCTCTTTCAAAACAGATTTTTACTTTGTGGCAGAAAACTCAAACTATTTTAAATTGACTGGAACCTTTTTCCATTAAAACCTGTCATAGTTCACATGTAGTAGCACTCGTGTGATAATTAACATTTATTAATGGTGGTTCATCACATGAAGTTCATATGAGGCTTCAGCAGGCTGAGTGGGACAAATCAACTGGAGATCTAAAATCTTTTAAGTTTCCCCTGATGCGTTCACTGACAGTCGGCTCTCTGTGCGTCTCTGCAGGAGGTTCAGGTGGACGCTCTGCTGCAGGCGACCGGCCTGTCGGCGGCCGTCCTGCTGCACGCTCTGCTGCCGCTCATCAGCGAGGGAGGGCCGCTGACCTGCAGCGAGCCGAAGGAGCCCAGCCAGGGTCAGACACTCGGACGCACAGTAACACTCTCACTGCTGCCCTTCATCCTCCTCCTCCTCCTCTCTGACTCACCCCTCCCTCTGCCTGCTCTCAGGTGTGTTGCAGCTGAACCAGCAGGTGGCGGCTCGCAGCCAGGACGGCGTCCCCACGTCCGTTCAGCTGCTGCCCAGACAGACGTACCTGAACGTGGACGAGGACGCCGCCGGCACGCTGGAGAGGAAGAGGAACTACGTCTACTGCCTGATCGTCCACATCATGAAGCAGGAGAAGGAGATGCACATCGACAACCTGGTCTTCAAGGTCAGAGGTCGCAGCGAGCAGCGAAAGGCCGAGGCCACACTCCGGTGTTTCCCATGCATTGATTTATTTGTGGCGGCCACAATTTTTACTATTTAAAATCTTATTTCATTGTAAACTGCGTGTAGCGCTGTGATTCGCTCGGGCAGAAGCAGGGCAGGAAACGGGCCTCATCTCTCTTCTTCACTGCGTATTTTCTGTTATTTGTCAGACAAAATAGAGCTGTATATGTTGCGTCGGACGCCTTTCTCTCTACGGGGGAGGGGTGAGGTAAAGATACTGTGAGAGGTGACAGGTGCGTGCAGGTGTTGTAACAACAGGAAGTCAGTTGTTGTAGTTTGTCAGCAGGTGGAGCTGCAGCAGCGACTCACAGCTGCTTTAATGGGACAGTTTGACTAAACGTGAACACATACAGGCGGTTGTAGCTCACAGTTCACTCACTTTACAGCCCCAAAGCATCATGGGAACTGTAGTTCCAAAGCTACTTAAACTTTTTTTTATGCTGCAACATAAATAGTTTTTTGACATTACAGAGACTCAGGATGCCCCATCAGTCTTTCCTCTAGCGCCGCCCTCTGGTAAGAACTGATAAATCATCAGGATGATGTTGTAACATCTCGTTGGTCCCCTCCAGGTTCTGGACTCGTGTCAGAAACAGGAAGCCTCTCGCTCTCCGGGCGCTGGGCGTTTCAGCTGCAGCACCAGCGACGTGCTCTCCTGCATCATGCACGTCATCAGCAAAGGCTGCATCCGACGCAACGAGGAGAACCCGCACATCGTGGAGTTCCTGCCGGAGGACCCGTCCACGCCGCAGAAAGGCCAGGCTCAGTTCTCCTTCAGCCGGACCGAGATCAGGAAGGAGGCCGCGGACAGCGTGGCCGACATCAGGTGTGAGCGTGACCTCTGACCTTACACTCAGGATTAACTCTGTTTGTGTTATTTAACTTCATTATTTCAGACACGAGAAGAAGCTTTGTTTCTACTAACAGCAGTTTCCTGTTCCTCTGTTTGTCTTTCATTCATTCGTAAAACTTTGTAATGACGAAGTCTCAGAGCAGCAGTCTTCATCGTCATCATCACCTTCATGTCCGTCCTGCTGCTTTAAGAAGCCTTTCCCCTGTTTTCATTGTGTTTTTAAAGGGCTGTACTGCTGTTTCTCCTCATGTTTTAACCCTGTAACCACAAATTGTTTTATTTTCATTTTTCAAATCTTCCATCAGTTTTGGGATTTCACAGTCAGCATTTAGTCATTTTTATGTTCTGGTCTCTTCTGGTTTTGTATTAAACCGGTCGAGAGCAGACGCTGTTTTAATAGTTTAAACATGACCTGCCCACAGACATTCAGCTGACTCTGTAGTTTAAGATCTGCTGCTGTTGTGATGTTAGCTGTAGCAGCAGGAGAGTTGTGAGCGTCGCTGTCTGGAGCTGCTGTGCTGCTCTGGGAAACCGTCTCGTCCTCTCTGGCTGTTAGCTTAGCAGCAGCTACTGTAGCGACAGTTTGCTAACCCGCAACCTAGCTAAGCTAACCCTCAACCTAGCTAACGTTAGTTACATTACTTGCTGTGTCGTTGTCCGCTCTGTATCGTGGTATTGGATTTCTCCAGAATCGCATTCTCCACCTTTAATGGAAGTTATTGAGAAATCACAGACTGAGCTGTTCTCTGAGATAAAAACAGATCTGAGTTCAGTGTTTGTTGCTTCATTTTGTTTTTTTATTTTACTTTCCTGTGGCTGCTGCTCAGCGTCTGACTCCTTTTACTTCCCAGATCAAATTCAAACTAAAAACAACTCTTAATGAATCAAACACACTGACGTCGTGATTCAAAACAGCCAAAATGTAACTGTTTAATTTTCTACAAAAAGAAAATAAATGAGATTTAAACTTTGAACCTTGCTTGTTGCCTTATTTTGTAATAATTATCATTATTAATAGATGATTAAGTATTATCTTAAAGCATCAAAACTTTAAATTTAAACTTGATCAAACTGAGCTGCAGTGTATTTTCTATTAATCACTTTGAAAAATTTAACTAGTAATAATAACTATTTATATTTTATGTTAACAAGTGTACCACTATTGGCAGTTATTGTTCTAGGATTCACAACATTTTTAATAATAAAATACAAACTGAATGAATTTTATAACTAAAGCAATAATTGTAATATTTAATACAATCAACAAAATCATTGTATAATACTTTCTGTCCAAGTGTGTCTCAGTGGTAAAAACACTCGTCCACCACCACAGAGGCCTTCAGCTCGCTTGTGTTTTCCAACAAACATAATTTAGTGGGTGGGAAGCCAGTGAGGGATCTTCATCCCTCTCTGCCTGATCGTTTGTGTGGGTTTTTCGTTGTTGTGGTTCCTAATCTCTTAAACTCTCATGTCCCCCTTTGGAAGCAGAAAAGCTGTGTATTTTTTCTTAACCATTATCAATTTTGGGGGAAATAAGCAACAAAATGAGCCAAACTGAGCCGTATTTCATTTAAATAACAGTTAAACCCAAGCAGCTGGAGTTTTTAGGCATAAGACACAAAACGACCACAAAGAGACACAAAACGACCACAAAGAAAGAGACGCAAAACGACCACCTCCTCAGAGCAAACGCACCACCACCTCCTCAGAGACGCAAAACGACCACAAAGAGACGCAAAACGACCACAAAGAGAGACGCGAAACGACCACCACTTCCTCAGAGACGCAAAACGACCACAAAGAGACGCAAAACGACCACCACTTCCTCAGAGACGCGAAACCACCACAAAGAGACGCAAAACGACCACCACCTCCTCAGAGATGCAAAACGACCACAAAGAGACGCAAAACGACCACAAAGAGACGCAAAACGACCACAAAGAGAGACGCGAAATGACCACCACTTCCTCAGAGATGCAAAACGACCACAAAGAGACGCAAAACGACGACCCCACTTCCTCAGAGATGCGAAACGACCACAAAGAGACGCGAAACGACCACCACTTCCTCAGAGATGCAAAACGACCACAAAGAGAGAGACGCGAAACGACCACAAAGAGAGAGAGACGCGAAACGACCACAAAGAGAGAGACGCGCGAAACCGACCACAAAGAGAGAGAGAGACGCGAAACGACCACAAAGAGAGAGAGACGCGAAACGACCACAAAGAGAGAGAGACGCGAAACGACCACAAAGAGAGAGAGACGCGAAACGACCACCACTTCCTCAGAGACGCGAAACGACCACAAAGAGAGACGCAAAACGACACAGAGAGAGACGCCAAACGACCACAAAGAGAGAGAGAGACGAAGCGACCACAAAGAGAGAGAGAGACGCGAAAGCGACCACAAAGAGACCACCGAAGCGACCACAGAGAGACGCAAACGCGACCACCACTTCCTCAGAGACGCGAAACGACCACAAAGAGAGAGAGGCGCGAAACGACCACAAAGAGAGAGAGACGCGAAACGACCACAAAGAGAGAGAGAGACGCTAAACGACCACAAAGAGAGAGAGACGCGAAACGCACCACAAAGAGAGAGAGACGCGAAACGACCACCACTTCCTCAGAGGCGCGAACGACCACAAAGAGAGACGCGAAAGCGACCACAAAGAGAGACGCAAAACGACCACAAAGAGACGCGAAACGACCACCACTTCCTCAGAGACGCAAAACGACCACACTTCCTCAGAGAGAGAGCAAAACGACCACAAAGAGAGAGAGACGCAAAACGACCACAAAGAGAGAGAGAGACGCAAACGAAACGACCACAAAGAGAGAGAGGCGCGAAACGACCACCACTTCCTCAGAGACGCAAAACGACCACCACTTCCTCAGAGACGCAAAACGACCACAAAGAGAGAGAGATGCAAAACGACCACAAAGAGAGAGAGACGCGAAACGACCACCACTTCCTCAGAGACGCAAAACGACCACAAAGAGACGCAAAACGACCACCACTTCCTCAGAGACGCGAAACGACCACCACTTCCTCAGAGACGCAAAACGACCACAAAGAGACGCAAAACGACCACCACTTCCTCAGAGACGCGAAACGACCACCACTTCCTCAGAGACGCGAAAACGACCACCACTTCCTCAGAGACGCAAAACGACCACAAAGAGACGCGAAACGACCACAAAGAGAGAGACGCGAAATGACCACAAAGAGACGCGAAACGACCACAAAGAGACGCGAAACGACCACAAAGAGAGAGACGCGAAACGACCACCACTTCCTCAGAGAGACGCGAATCGACCTCAACAAGAATCACGTGTGTTGTCTTACCGGTCAACAATCGGTTCTTTGTTTCATTTTGCTGTCTGAAAAATATCGTTTGTGTGAGAGCGATCGTGTTTAAGACTTTGATCGTCTTCATGACACAGATTGATTTGAATTTAGTCAAACTCCACAATGTTTGCTATTTTTGGAGTTGTTGTTTTTTTCATAAGGAAAAAGAAATCGACATAAACTTGTTCATTCAATTGAATTGTCAGCGTTGAACGTCTCAACATTTGTGGAATTTCCCCTCTGGCGATCAGTTAAGTCTTATTTCATCTTAGACATTAATTTAATAAAACAGAGACAGCGAGGAATAAAAAGTATTAATTATTTATTAAAAGCTTTGTGTAAATCCATAGTTTTTCAAAATAAAAAGGTCATATTGGAAGCTATTCACTGACAAACTGCAGTTTTCCTGTTGGAAGTTATTTTCCTCTCTGATCGTCGATTACAGCTCCGTGTGAACGTCTTTGTGTTGCAGCCTGGTGTCGGCGCCGCGGCAGTTCGAGGACGGCGTCTTGGATGCGGTTCTGTTCTCGATGGGACGGACGATGACGCAGGAGGAAGTTCGTGAGCTGATGCAGAGGACTGTCCAGCAGGTCAGACTGTCATGTCAATAAAGTTTGTTTGAATCACGTGTCTGACAGAGGAGATACTTGTCCTGTTCAGCCTGACGAACATCCAGCAGTGAGGAGTGAAAGGACATGTACGGGTGTCTTTACGATCTCCCAGAAACGTCCCTGTGATTGTGACATCGTGTTGTTTTCCCGCTCCGTCAGTAGCTGCAGGGTAACGTGGCGTTCGTGTCACGTGATGGATGACTGAATGGGCCTGTTGTTGTTTCCTGAGACGCAAAACGAGCACAGAGAGACAGAGATGTGGACTCGAGTCCCTGTTTTCATGACTTGCAACTTGACTTGACAGAAAATAGATGACTTGCGACATGATGGCTCGAACGACCCGTCCGTGTTCATTTTATGTTTTCAGACGACAACGTCATGTTCGTCATGTGAAGACTCAGTAGGCACAGAAAGCACTTGGTTAGGGTTTGGGAAAGATCACCGTTTGGGTCTAAATACCCGAAAAACGGCTGCAAAACGACTCGATTTGCCCAAGAAAAACTGACTTGGGACTTGCTTGAGACTTGGACCAAATGACTTGATCACATGTCTGCGAAGAGACGATGAACGACCACAGAGAGGCGTGTTTAGGCGTCAGACAGGTGATCTTGTCCCTCTCTGTCCCCTCAGGTGTCAGGGACTCTGAGTCTGGACCTGGACCGGGCCGAGCACTTTCTGGTTCACTGTAAGTGGAACGTGGACCTGCTGGTGCAGCAATACACCGACGACCCCGACACCCTCATCATGGCCGCCGGACTCAAGTGCCGAAACCCTCAGCCGCCGCCGAGCCCCGCCTCCACCTGCCCCGTGTGCCTGGTCCCCCGCACCACCGCCACGGAGCCGGTCCCCTCGCTGAGCTGCATGCACTACTGCTGCCAGGTCAGACGCTCTCACAGACCGGCAGGTATGAAACCTGACGCTCAGGTGTTCTGATTCTGACGTGTGTGTGTGTGTGTGTGTGTGTGTGTGTGTGTGTGTGTGTGTGTGTGTGTGTGTAGTCCTGCTGGCAGGAGTACCTGACCGCGAGGATCGAACAGAACCTGGTCATGAACTGTAACTGTCCAATCACAGACTGCCAGGCTCAGCCCACCTCCCTGTTCTTCCTCAGCATCCTCACAGACAAGGACACCATCGCCAAGGTAACGCCGCACCCTCCTCTGTTACCATGACAACCGTTTCTGTGCTTTAGAGTTCTGAATGATATTTTGGGGGGGGGAGTCGGTTGTTCTTGTGGTGAAAGCAGATCTGATGATGCTTCGTGACTAATCTTTGGAATCTGTAGCTGGAATAAATCTGTTGTAGATGATTTTGTTGGGTGTCGGCGTGTGAACCTGAACCTCCCCCCCCCCCTCTGTCAGTACGAGAGTGCCTTGCTCAGAGGCTACGTGGAGTGCTGCTCCAACCTGACGTGGTGCACCAACCCTCAGGGCTGCGACCAGATCCTCTGTAAGGAGAACATGGGCAGCATGGGGACCTGCTCCAAGTGCTGCTGGTCCTCCTGCTTCAGCTGCAACTTCCCCGAGGTCAGAGGTCACGCACACACACACAGTAACACACACACACACATACACAGTAACACACACAGTAACACACAGTAACACACACACAGTAACACACACACAGTAACACACAGTAACACACACACAGTAACACACAGTAACACACATACACACACACACACAGTAACACACACACACACACACAGTAACACACACACACAGTAACACACACAGTAACACACAGTAACACACACACACACACACACACACACACACACACACACACACACACACACAGTACACACACACAGTAACACACACAGTAACACACACACAGTAACACACACACAGTAACACACACACACACACACACACACACACAGTAACACACACACAGTAACACACAGTAACACACATACACACATACACAGTAACACACACACACAGTAACACACATACACACATACACAGTAACACACACACACAGTAACACACACAGTAACACACACACAGTAACACACACACAGTAACACACACACAGTAACACACAGTAACACACACACATACACACGCAGTAACACACGCAGTAACACACACACAGTAACACACACACACACACACAACACACACACGCAGTAACACACACACACACACACAGTAACACACACACGCAGTAACACACACACGCAGTAACACACACGCAGTAACACACACACAGTAACACACATACACACACACACACACACACACACACACACACAGTAACACACACACGCAGTAACACACACAGTAACACACACACACAGTAACACACACACAGTAACACACATACACAGTAACACACACAGTAACACACAGTAACACACAGTAACACACACACACACACATACACACGCAGTAACACACACACGCAGTAACACACACACAACACACACACACATACACACGCAGTAACACACGCAGTAACACACACACAGTAACACACACACACACACGCAGTAACACACACACACAGTAACACACACACACAGTAACACACACACACAGTAACACACACACACACAGTAACACACACACACAGTAACACACATACACACATACACACGCAGTAACACACGCAGTAACACACACACACAGTAACACACATACACACATACACACGCACACACATAACACACGTAGGAACACACACACAGTAACACACACACACACACAGTAACACACACACACAGTAACACACACACACACATAACACACACAGTAACACACACACAGTAACACACACACACAGTAACACACACACACAGTAACACACAGTAACACACATACACACAGTAGTACACACACACAGTAACACACACACAGTAACACACATACACACACACACACAGTAACACACACACACAGTAACACACACACACACAACACACACACGCAGTAACACACACAGTAACACACACACACAGTAACACACACACACAGTAACACACACACAGTAACACACACACACACAGTAACACACACACACAGTAACACACACACACAACACACACACACACACACACACACACACACACACAGACACACACACACACAGTACACACACACACACAGTAACACACACACAGTAACACACACACAGTAACACACACACAACACACACACACACACACACACACGTAACACACACAGTAACACACACACACACACACACAGTAACACACACACACAGTAACACACACACACAGTAACACACACACACACAGTAACACACACACACAGTAACACACACACACAACACACACAGTAACACACACACAGTAACACACACACACAACACACACACACACACACACACACACAGTAACACACACACACAGTAACACACACACACAGTAACACACACACAGTAACACACACACACAGTAACACACACACACACACACACACACACACACACACACAGTAACACACACACAGTAACACACACACAACACACACACACACACACGCACACACACACACACACAGTAACACACACACAGTAACACACACAGTAACACACACACAGTAACACACACACACACACACACACACACAGTAACACACACACACACACACAGTAACACACACACACAAGTAACACACACACACAGTAACACACACACAGTAACACACACACACAGTAACACACACACACACAGTAACACACACACAACACACAGTACACACACAGTACACACACAGTAACACACACACACAGTAACACACACACACACACACACACACACACACAGTAACACACACACAGTAACACACACAGTAACACACACACAACACACACACACACAGTAACACACACACAGTAACACACACAGTAACACACACACACAACACACAACACACACAGTAACACACACACACACACACAACACACGCAGTAACACACACACAGTAACACACACACAGTAACACACACACACACAACACACACACAGTAACACACACACACACACACACACACACACACAGTAACACACACACACACACACACACACACACAGTAACACACACACAGTAACACACACACAGTAACACACACACACACACAGTAACACACACAGTAACACACACACACGCACAGTAACACACACACAGTAACACACACACACAGTAACACACACACAGTAACACACACACAGTAACACACACACAACACACACACACACAGTAACACACACACACACACAGTAACACACACACACACAGTAACACACACACGCACAGTAACACACACACACAGTAACACACACACAGTAACACACACACACACAACACACACACACACACACACACACAACACACACAGTAACACACACACACACACAGTAACACACACACACACAGTAACACACACAACACAACACACACACACACAGTAACACACACACACACACACACACACACACACACACACACACAGTAACACACACACACACACAGTAACACACACACACACACACACACACACACACACACACACACAGTACAGTACACACACACACAACACACACACACACAGTAACACACACACACAGTAACACACACACACACACACACAGTAACACACACACACAGTAACACACACACACAGTAACACACACACACAGTAACACACACACACACAGTAACACACACACACACACACACACACACAGTAACACACACACACACACACACACACACACACACACACACACACAGTAACACACACAGTAACACACACAGTAACACACACACAGTAACACACACACACACAGTACACACACAGTAACACACACACAGTAACACACACACACACAGTAA